>NC_134687.1:594801412-595063912 GCF_050947455.1 Rhinoderma darwinii
TATTAAAACCTGGCCAATTAGACTTTCTCTGCTTCGTTTTGGTGTTGGTGTCCTTACTGAAGCCACACCTCCTGCCCTGTTATCTCCATTCCTGGTACTGATTAGGGAATACCCTCTAGTGATGTCACCTGGTACTTGTTTGCCTTCCTAGTTATGTCTAATGGCTGAGTTGAGTCCATATCTAGATTTTCGATTCTATTTTTGTATTCTGACCTTATCCTCATCTACTAAATTCAGCCTATTACAATTTTGGTTCCTGGTAGAGGCTCTGGTTATGCCCCTGATTATGCCTCCAGTTTTGATGTTCCTCTGTCCTTGGAGTCGCCACTGAGACTATTTTTAGCCCTGTGGTTTGGGAATTACTATGGGGCAATAAGAGTAAAATCTATGACTTCCTCAGACTATATTTCAGTCTAGCCTTGTTTAAACCAAGGTTTATGACCTAAACCTCAAGAGTACTGAGAATCAAAGTTTTTGGTTGATATTACTGACAAAGTTGGGCTAAGTTCACATGCCTATTAGGGTATGTGCACACACACTAATTACGTCCGTAATTGACGGACGTATTTCGGCCGCAAGTAGTGGACCGAACTCAGTGCAGGGAGCCGGGCTCCTAGCATCATACTTATGTACGATGCTAGGAGTCCCTGCCTCGCTGCAGGACAACTGTCCCGTACTGAAAACATGATTACAGTACGTGACAGTTGTCCTGCAGCGAGGCAGGGACTCCTAGCATCGTACATAAGTATGATGCTAGGAGCCCGGCTCCCTGCACTGTGTTCGGTCCGGTACTTGCGGCCGAATTACGTCCGTCAATTACGGACGTAATTAGTGTGTGTGCACATACCCTTAGGGTTGTTTCTGTCAGATTTCCATTACCTTTTGATGGACAGAATAGTATAGTCTCATGTTCTATACCATGCTGTAAAAAAAAAAAAAAAAAAATCCTGATGGACCCATTATACAGTAAGTGTAAACCATTATGATTTGTTACACAACAGATAACTCTGATGCGTCATTACTGTATAACTGTAATAATGGAAGCCATGATGCTAGTGTGAACTGAAATCTAGCTGAAGATAGATGAATGTTGTCTAGAGATAAAAAGTTTTCAATTAGTCTAGATATCAAAGAGGCATCAAGATCCAGTGGACTAAAATATACAGTAGGTTTAAGTTTGGATCCGAATACAGGTTTTTAAGGATGATTAAATGTTTAATTACATGGTTCTACAGTTAAGACTGTGTACATGTGTGATAGTCAGACAATTACGGTCAAGTTGTGTATTGTACCATCTGGAACACTGTGTGAGCTAATAATCATTAACATTTGAATGGTACCCAAAAAGCATAAGAGATTTAGAAAAGTTGTTGGTTTGGAGTTCATAGGGACAGACCACAAGCGTAAAGGTGGAAATATCCATTAGATGAATGTCGGCCAAACCCGCCAATTTAGTTTGTATGTGCAGACCATCAAATGTCTATTGGAGTGTCCTGACTCTCCCCCGATGGCAGATGTTGAGGAAAAGAAGGTTTGGGCATGTTAGATTTCGACATGCTGATCCTTTTGCCCTCGAGGAGGTCTTTCCGCTGCCAGGTTGTGTCTGGCAGCAGTTCAGTTCCAACTTCCTATCGAGAACACATTCACGCTCAATCGCGCCATGTGTGCATGTGCTTGGAAGGGTCAGGAGGAATAGCTGTTGGCCCAACGCACATTTAGAAATCAGCTATCAGAAGGTGTATGGCCACCATAAGGAAAAAAGTAGACTTCCCAAATACTTGGAGGATTTGGCTGGGAAATGCACTGACTTCTATGATTTAGAGATTATCCTCCAAGTTAATTATACTGCCAGATGTAGGGTGGGCCGTATCATGATTGGTATTGGGTCAGCTATGACATATCTTCTCCCAGGCAGGTTCTTTACTCAAAACAAATAAAAAGAATCCCTATTTCTAAATATTCTCATTCACTCACAAATCCTACAGCTTCCCAGAACTAATCAATGTATTAATCAGAAATACAAGGACGGGTATTAAAAGAACATGAAATTAATGGGAAATGCCTCATATCAACTATATATTCTAATACTAAATCTGTCCATTCAGCTTTAACATACTTTAGTATTACAATGACCACTATTATATATTAAACAGGATTCATAGATTCACTGTGGAATATAATAATACATATGCATCTGTATATTCCACTAGGGAGCAAAATAATGTATCCTCTGCATTATTTATCTTATAGTCTATAGAATATGCAGCACTCATTTCAGCAGCTAGTTGTCTAACGCTTACAGTCATTTACAGTCTGTGATTTCATTAGTCCTCAGATTTAACTTGTTCATATTATCGAAGAAAATGCTGAATATAAAAAGATACAATGTTCTGCAATGAGGTGAAATATTTATCAGGCCAACAGTATATGAAGCCATTACTGTGTGTAATTCACTCATGTACTCAGCAACTACTCCTGCATATACTTCGGGGTTAGGGGAGTTTTTACCCAAAAGTTTATGAGATAACATGGTTCATATCATACCTCCCACATATCTTGGGAAAAAGGGCAGGGTGCATGTGGATCTCAACTATCCTCTTCTTATTCTCCCATCATTTCTAGGATCGAAGGTAGATAAGATGGAGCTCTGAGAAGATTTACAATGCCCAAATGATAAGGAGAAGAAGACCAACCTAAGCTGGGCCTGAAAAAAAGGTTGTCCACACTTTTTGTCGGGATTGCCTGACGATCTGATGTGTACAGGGGCCTTCTATTTACCCGTACTGGGAAAAAGGGATCGGGCATGTTGGAGTTTAATATGACCAATACTTTCTTCTAGTGGGAGGATGTAGAGCAGAGGTGTTTTGCAGTGGAATTTTTGTGCACATTAATAGTGAGTTGGGAAAGTCGGGAGAAATTCCTAAAAATATGCTTATTTATCTAAAAACGACAGTATCTCATGCATATGTCTAGCTAAAGGGCCAACATTGTTTGCAAGGGCAGCCAGTATTCTACGTAGATCAATGATTGTCCTTGAGTTTCATGCATAGTGTGCTTATCTTAGACATTCAGATTTTAAAGATGGTCAGGTAAATAATAAATATCTTAATATCTAAATGATGCGCTGACCAATTTCTTTATGTTCTGCTACATTTAAAACATAAAATAAGCAAAAACCTCTTGAAGATAAGTGACTTTGTTGTCTAGTCTTACAATCAATGAAAGCCTCTGAGATACCAATAACCATTTTATGATAGATGATAGAAGCTTAGATTTATATAACAAGTGATCTCTAAAATATAGCCATCCCAGTCAATCAATGTAAAGGGGTTTCCCCTTCTTATAAGGTGATGGCATTTTGCTGAGATGGCCATCACTTTATAATCGGTGGGGTTCCAACTCATGGGACCCCAACCAATCCTGAGAGTGAAGGGTGGCTGGGAGCGCCGCTGTGCAGTGAAAACTTAGAGGAAGATGCAGCTCTAAATCAGTGTTGTGTCCCCTTTAATCTCAAAGGCCACAATGTTGGACCAGAAGTCGGACCCCAATCGATCATAAAGTGATGGCCTATTCTAGCGATAAGCCATTGCATTATAAGAGGGAAATAAGACTTTACAGAAATTTGACACCAAAGGAAAAAACATTATTGAGTTTTAACTATACAATAATTATCTTAAATAGTGAGGAAATTGTATGTATATGTGTATATATAGATATAGCCATTGTTGGACTGGGACACACTGGGTAAACAGGGCCCCAAAATGCACTTGTCCTTATCCATTGTCATCTTAAAGAGGTTGTGCTCATTTATACCTCATGGGCCCCTCTGTTTTCCTGTCATAATGTGGGTCTACCAGAGGATCCCCCGGTTCTAAATTGGTCAAGTCCAACCTTGGATGCAGCATAGTTACTTTTGTCTTTTGGTACTATGATATCATCTATGTTCTTCAACAGGGCTCAACCCATTGCAATATCACGATATGTTTTATGTTTTACATTGGACAGTTATCACAATGCATGAACAATGCAATGTTATAAAGACTTAAATGACAAATTCAACTACATCGGCAAATATGTGGAGTCAAGATGTCCGGCATAACCATCAAGAAGAACAAGAGTTTTGATGTTACTTTGAGTTGAACTTGATAGATCTGCAGTATATTTCTATAGTCTAGGACAGGGCGATGACCTCAGACAATGAGAAGATGCAACGTCTGATGATGAATCTAATGTCCAGACGTTGCTGCCTGCTGTGGTCTTGCAATGTCTGGTTTATATTCACTGAAAGTATGTTTTAAAAGAATCATTCACATCAGACACAAGGACATGGGGACATGATCATGGATTCAGGTGATGTCACCAAACGTTCAGCCCTTACACACATATTGCTTGCTTGACCTTATTTAAAATTAGGCATTACAGGGAAAAGCTTCATAACAGTGATCAAATCTGTCTCGCCTTCCCGTCCTCAACTTTCAGCAAGGTTCTTTTATTCTGTCTCCGCCATCACTGACTTCATTTTTATTACCCAATCTTCTCTATTGTGCTGCCATCGTTCTTAACTGTGTGGGTAAATATGGAGGGGTTAAAACAGATCTATAAGATTTCCTTTACCATAAAAAAAAAGATCTGTTCTTGATTCTCATTTATTTGTTTTATATTTTTTTTTCTAAATTTTTCTGACCTTTTTTTAAAAAAAATTGCTGCAAATGTATGGAGGTAAGGGCAGTGCAAGTGGTGCTGCTCTCAAGGACTCAGGAAAGTAAGGGGCCCAAACTTCCCTGTGAGTTGCTAACAACCTGTTACCCATTAGTTGCTGCATGGAAGCTACGACATTTCACTTATAAATTGAAAGGGTCCTATTTGGTAGGCAATGATGTGCAAACCTTGTTCCCAATATGGTGCCCTTTATTTTACACAAGTGGAAATGTATAGGTTCCATTTAGTATTTGGTTTCTGCTCCCCCAAAGACCCACTAAATATATGATAACAGTTTGAGAAACTGCATTAAGATCATATTATTCCCCTGGGCTTGAGAAGAAGTATACCAGCCTTAACAGGTGCCCACCAAATGTATGCAATAGGGTACAAGATGGAGGTTGATGTACAAAATAGGGAGGTTCAGGCCCTGACCATTTTCCCATATGAGGTCCAGACACTTCTGATGACGGCCCCGCATATATATTGATCAACGAATTAAATAACTAAAAGGGTTAAGTGTCTTCACAGTTTTTGTGTCTTATAATCAAGGGGCTTCAATGTCATTAGAACTTGCGACCATATTTGCGTGCACGCAGCCATGAAGAGATAGTACAAGGTGGAGACAACATGGTGTCAGACTGGCAACCACAGGGGTTAGGAGGGTAGTCGACCTGTAGACATTTCTATGGGTTACAAGTATCTGACAGAAATCACTATTAATTAATATATAAACTAATTGTGAGGACTTGCTCTTCATTACCCTCTGAAGGTAGACGGTGATGATTTCTTGTGCGTCGCAGTAGCTCTATTATCATAATGCAATAAGCTGATCGGCGCTCTCATAAAAAGCACAGATTTCGCTATATCAGTATGGGTCGTACCAATGACCAACTCAGTAGGGCTACGTGTTGCAAAGCTAGCTCTGCTACTTCACTAATGGGACTATTATTTTTCTTTTTTTTTTTTTCTTCGCTTTAGGCACAGTGAAACACAGACAAGTAGTATGCAGTATGGGGACATTACAGAGCAGAACTCCAGCTCTCATCATGTCCTTCCTTGTATTAATGCTCGGAGACATCGCCGTTGTCAGCCACAATGTAGAATGTGAAGCCGCTACTGCAAGGCCTTTGTTAAAATCCAATATAATTTTCTGCACAACAGCTGTAAAACAAAGAATTAAGTTAGTACGGCCCTGAGCACAGAAGCTCTCCTAAGGGATAATTCACTGTGGTACAGCATAGCAATTTACTGCGGTGGATGCTCGGCGCGGCTCGGCTTCCTTTCTGCACTAAGGCTGTCTAATTGCAAACGCTGCCTTTTAATGCCTGATATCTAACTGTGCGCTGAAGCGTAGCTACATACCTGGCACAATATTAGTTTTTCACTGTTTTGGGCTCCAGGTAATACGAACGGACTGTATACTTCACATAAAGGATCTCTCCCGAGGGAGATGTTTCTGATACAACACGGTAGAAAGAAATCCATGGAAGATGTTTCACATGAGAACTTCAAAAATACGTTTACAGCCGGGCTCTGCGGCAACTAATTTCTTAACCCCTGGGATGCCAGAGGCAAGTGGATCACAGGAGCCTCTTGTCAAGCATTAGAAAGACAAAAACGTTAGGGATACAATGGAATCAGTGGCGCACATACGGGGGGTCCCATGGGTCTAACCATCCCCATCTCCAGACACCCTGAAGATTTATTTTCTATTGTTATGTATTGGATTGCACTTACATGATGCAAATCCAATAACACTTACAGCACCGCTCCTTGCTCCTGGCGCTGCCTAATTAAGTCCTGACCAGTGTCAAGACGTCGTGTGCGTCGGCCGCTGGAGGTAAAGAGGAGCGGTAAGTAAATGGCACCGTCTGATCTGGGGTCAGATTTTTTTTGCTTTGGTCTGGAGGTCTGTATATTATTCAGGAGTTTGGTCTGAGTTCTCCAGGGGGTCTGGTCCAATGTCTGAATTTATTTAGAGATTTGGTTTGGGGCCAATGAGCAGAACCTTCAGAAGAGAAGAGCATGCCAGCGTGGACCACGGTAAGGATAGCCTGTCAAAAGTAAGTAGAGCCGGCTTCAGCGCTGTGCACCTGTATCTGAAATATGTTTACTAACCCCAGTGGGGTACATGACTTTGTAATGCCCCAGTAAAGCTTTACCTTTTAGTGATATTGGCTCAATACTTTAAATTTTTATATATATAAATATATATATAGATACTTGCATTATGTCTCCTTGACTATTTTGTTTGTTTTTACAAAACATAACAACAAAAAATATTTCCATTATCATTTGGAAACCATTTGACATTTACGGAACCATTTTACATAATAACAGAAGCTGTCTGTTCTGAATGACCCCTTCTCTTGTTACAGGTCCCTCAGCAGCAGGGCTCGCCTCAATCTGCTTTGATTGCTATCTGTAAGTCCTCATGGTCTCCTCTATAACACCCATAAAGCAAGCTATCCCTTTAAGTGCTTCTAACTTGGTACTTTGAGATCAATACTAATGTCCAGCTGTGAATGTTCTGTGGTCCTGTTTGGTTAATCATAACCCCTGAACCTCATGGTCTCTGGTGTGGTTGGAATTGGTTATCATGTCCGGACCTGGGTCCACCAGAGAGGCCACCTGTCTTTTGATGGGCCAAGCTGACTCTGATCAGGACAATCAAGATTTCTAACTCTGTCATGAGAGCCCCTATTTTCATTCATGGTCCCCACCAAAAAGCTGATGCATATGGCGGCCTATCAGATGTCATCAAGGCATGCTTGATTTTCATGTCTCATCCTGTTGCGTCCTCTCCCAAGCAGCTCATTCCCCTCCAAAAAGATTAATGTTTGTCCAGTTTAATTAAAGGATTAGGATGAGTGACTGCCGGCCAAAATGACTTTCAACTATGATATATAGCTCTACAAGTAATCATGTCAACTTTTTATGTCCCTGATCGATTGACAATCGAGGTTGGCCATGTCCTTACTTCGCTGGTGGACTTAAATTGTCCTTAACTAATTAATTCTAATTAACACAATACTAAGAATGTATTCATTTTATACTATCAAGCTACAGTACAGTAGACCTGTCTTCAAGAACAAAAGAGATATCAGCCGTCTTAAAGAACCCAACAAAGCCGACAATGAACTACTCTACAGAGAAAGAAGTCTATACCTCTTCTCTACCTCTAGAGCGCCTCTTAAGAAGGTCATTCGAAGACGATGGGGGAAGATGAAATTGTTCTTACAAAGACAAGCGTTGGGTGACCTTATGCTAATTAATGGAGTTCACTCAGCAGATGAGTCATTCGGAGAGCTTCCTTTATGCCTGTTGATTCATACTTTCCATGTCTCACTTTTGCATCTGGATTCTTAAAAGCATTTGCTAGAGGACGGCCCTCCTGCTGAAGTTATTATTTTTTTAAGTTGTATTTCTAATTAGCATAGTGTCACCCCTGAGCTGCGCGGAGACGTCTTCACCTTGGCTTGACTGTTTGATTTAATGCCATACATGGGGATGTTTTAATGCTTGTCTCGACAGTGGAGACGAATTGGAGGGGAAGGAATGTTTTATGTCGACCCCCCTTTAAATATGTAAGACCATGAAGATGGCAATGACATGCATTACACATGAAAGGACAGATCACCCTCTTTTCAGGCGCCGCCTGTCTAGATCACCCTGTGTCATTATACGAACAATTCACTGCACCGAGTGACATTAATGAAGAAGTGATTACATTCATTTAAACAAAGTAATACTGTGCGGACAGAAAAACTAGAGAAATGTTCTGATTGTTTTTCAGTATAACAAAGAAAAAAATCTATCTATCTATCTATCTATCTAATATCTATCTATCATCTATCTATCTATCTATCTATCTATCTATCTATCTATCTATCTATCTATCTATCTATCTATCTATCTATCTATCTAATATCTATCTATCTATCTATCTATCTATCTATCTATCTATCTATCTATCTATCTATCTATCTATCTATCTATCTATCTATCTATCTATCTATCTATCTATCTATCTATCTATCACCTATCTATCTATCTATCTATCTATCTATCTATCTATCTATCTATCTATCTATCTATCTATCTATCTATCTATCTATCTATCATCTATCTATCTATCTATCTATCTATCTATCTATCTATCTATCTATCTATCTATCATCTATCTCATATCTATCTATCTATCTATCTATCTATCTATCTATCTATCTATCTATCTATCTATCTATCTATCTATCTATCTATCTATCTATCTATCTATCTATCTATCTATCCTATTAATTTTTTTTTCTATAATTATACATGTGTATAATTTGTACGGTCGATTTTGTCATGAGAAATCTCAATCTTTTCCTGAGCATGTCAGGTCCCGCAGAGCCTTTATTGGAGTGGAGTCACAAATATAAAGGCTTTTGTGTGATTATACCGTACAGATCGTATGTCTGCCTGTTATATATGGACATTTAGGGGACAAATTTAAGATCTGTATTAACATATGTCACAATCTGTAACCTGCCTGGGCAGCGGGCACCATATGCAACAACTGAATAATTATTATAATTTATGATTTATTTGACTGCAGTCTAGAAACTTTGAAAAATGTCCCAAGCAGCAATGTCTGCCTCCACCTCTGATTTGCCAAGCAGCTGCGTAAGGAAGTGATATGTTGCTAAGCTCCTGGGTACTGAAGGGCAGAACAGCTAAGTAACCAGTCATTGTAACACATTACCTCAGACATCATAAATTTACTTCTTGGTGGGACCAGAGCAGCACAATTAACCCCTGCCACTTGGAGGGAGTGGGTTAACAAGTGGCAGCCAGGGCGAGCTGTTGCAAATATTAATGGCATGTACCATTGCTAATTTATGACTCTGACATTGAGAGTAATAATTGCCTTGATGTTCGATGAGGGAGAAGCAGTCACTGTTGTATTTTGACAACAGTAATATAATTGCCCAATGCTGCTGACAGTTTGACAGATTTTGCTCTGAGAGCATTGCACACGACGAAAAACCAAAAATGTGCGCGCAGTCAAAGAGCATACAAATGAGATGGCAGAGGCCTCAGTCGGTGGAAGGCATTGAGACAAAAGCTGGGATATTATAATGGCGGTGTCTAGCTATAATAAAGACAATTTTGGTTAGATAGGAAAATATAGAGCCTTATGCCATATGAAGGGTGCATAAAAGTTGCATCATGCCCAGTTCTTGCTTTTTGAGTTGTGCAACTTTTTTCGCTTCCACAATTGAATGCAACAGTCACCACTAAAAGCCGCACGTTTTTATGCATGCCACTAAGCAGGGGATGTACCACTACATATCTAGGTATATTTGCTCTTCAGGAGACTCAAAAAGTTGTTTGACAACTCCCATGGGGGCTGAAATAGCCTTATTGGTACTTACTCAGCTTCCCCAGGAACAGATATGGCTAAGAAGCAACTGGATAACATTTTGATCCATATAGAAGGAGTAGCTAGCTATTTCCTTCCCCACTGATGAGTGTAGTACAGTGGCTACTCTACCTAGAATTCATCATTAATCAATTCATAAAAAAAACTAACACATTTTAATACCTTTGCAGGACATAATTGATGGTGTAGGGTCTGGGGCATTTCTGATGGACAAATGGTCACAGGTCAGATCATGTTTTTACACTCTATATGCATTAATTGAAACAAACATATCTCTGCACAGGAGAAAGTATACGAGGCAGAATGTCTTCCCTCTATGATTGATTGCCAGGGAGACCTGAGAGAGGAAGGGGGAGGAGCCTATTGGTGACTATGTGAAAAACACAAAACGCACATGAGCTAATATGGCTAACAATAGGATGTGCCAGACAGCTACTTCCTGACGTAGCGTTAACATGGAAGTTTTTGCGTCAGAAACTGAAGTCAGAAGACAGCTTGAGTACAAACAGCTGAGCTTACAAGAGAAAGGGACTTCACTCAGTGCACATAGATATATTGAAGTTGATTCTTCTTGCAGGTACCCTTTACTGTAAAGATCTTCAAGCTCATCATACATAGTAACCAAAGTGTCAACCAAGTGTACAGCAGCATTCAATGTTACCTGAATGGGCTAGGTAGTGTTATTATAATGAATGACGTCACTTCCCTCCAATATTTTTTTTATTTTTGGGCCAGAGAAAAAACAGACCAGGGATATGGTTCAGGAGAAAAAAAAGTCAATGCACAGAGATGATTAGAGGAGCTGTGCAATGATTGAAAGGTAGATATGCTTTTAAATATAATGATGAAAAGGTATCCTCGGTAGGCAGCATAGAGGATTCTGGGAAGTTTCTTCCCACTCCTCTAAACTGTGCAAACTCTCAGCAGTTGCTTGAAGGCAGCTAAGGGCTACCTTACATCATCATTAGACTGGGAGAACATGTGATGTGCCTTCCAATTTGCCAGTGCGTTTCGATAGATGGCTTTGTTGAAAGGAGCAATATTCTGGCAGGCTGCGAGTGACTGCTTTCTTCTCCTCGTTGCATGCCGCCTCGCTTAGTTTTCCTGATTTTTTTATACTGTAATTGGTAACACCCTTGTGCTGGGACCTATAGCATGAAATGATATTACTCACACTTCTTTATCCAGCCCACTCATTGTCTAAACCAAAAATAGCAGGTCAAAAACAGCCCTTAGCAAATGAAAACCGAAGTACACATAAAGCAGAGCTGAATTTGCTTTGTTTGAAAATAGCAGAACTACGGTCAAAACCAACACACAGTAGAGAAATAGAAGAAAGATAGCAGTGGAATGGTTCCGGGTCTATAAAAAGATGGGCGACACTGCCATGGCAGCCAGTAATGGTGGTTACCCCACATTTGCTGCCTTTCCTGTGTGCTCCTCTTTAGCTTTACGATAACATAATACTCACACACCATCAGTTTTGTAGGATCTTTTTTTTAAGGGTTAATCTGACTCAATTGGCCATCCAATGCAAGGGCAAAAGCTGATCAGCTGCACTGTATATTTGAGTCAATACCCTTTTGTAGACCCAAGGGAAGAGCAGCAATGGAGTTGTCCAACAGCACGTTCAAGAGAGATATAGGGGGCTTGTAGGGAAAAATAACTATGGTCCCAACCAATTTGGGCTTGAGTATATGTATATGGCCCATATTAGACTTGGGCTACAGTATGTGCCATTAGTTTAGATAACAGCATGACTATGAAAGTGTAGGAACAGCCGGTCTTAGCTTGTTCTCACGGGCTCGAGTGTGAGACAAGACTATGGACCATGATAAGATGCTGGGTTCCAACCTTAGTCAAAGAATGGCCAAGTCTACAGAAATTGAGATGACTTCAAAGAAGACTAATCTTTAAGTACTGTCAATAGCAAGCACCTGCTGAAACAATGTTGTCTCTGTGAGTGCCTCCCAATGTATGGAAGTGTAATATGTGCATTATAACCTAAATGTGGTGAAGAGGGCAGAATGGCACACAAGGCTCCAGATGGGAGGGAAGGTTTGTTGAGAGGTAAATGGCAGACACTTAGCTAAAAAGCTAAAAACAACCTTTTATACCTCTTCCCTCGAGAGTTGTTATTGTGATTTAGCATCTTATCAACCTCTGGAAGGAAGCCACTTACAATATAATGACAGTTTTATGTTCTACGAAGAGGTGTGATCAAAAAGATATTAACATAAAGCCAACAAGGAAAGACACTTAAAGTGTTAAACCAAGATATTTTTTTTACTGCTTTTAATCAATAAGTAGAACACCTAAAATGCATGTAATGGCTCAGAACGACATGGTGATAGGTATAAAATATCTGTATTAGTGACAATATACAGGCCAAGACACTTCTGGTAAATTGTGATTACATAGACACCTTGGATCCAATACTGGATACTATGGGTGCTCTTTATAGTACTGGGTCCCCTATAGGTGAATGGAGTTTCTTATTTTATAGAGGTTGCACACTTTATGAAAAATCTTCTCAAATACTCTTTAAATGGATAGTCCTCATCTGCCATGACTTTGATTGTATTCTGTATTAAAATTACTATAAACTATTGAACTTTGGAAGTCAAAAACCAGCACTAAAGGGTTAGATGCTTCACACAGTTCAATGACCTTATATTTGGAAACTGGACCCCTATTGTTGCTTTCTTCTTACGTTTCTCTATGACGAGTAATAAGATTATGCACATGTTTACAAGTGCTGGGTAACAACCCTTACTGGCAACCATTACAGTTTGAGATTACCTCCCTTCTCATCCAGTCTAAAATCCTACTTTAAATTAAAAAATATGGAAAAAAGTCGATCTTATTTGGTTTCCTGTAATGCACTGTTATACTATTTTTGTCCTGTAGCAATGCTGCAGGAAAAACAGATATAACCATAGAGCAGTGCTTCTTTCAATCTGACCAAAGTCTCCGCAGAAGATGCCAGTAGCTGCCACGTGTAGCGTCAGGAGTTTGTTAAAGGTAGGATTAGGGGTTCTATGGAAATAGTTTTTTCAGAGGCTTTCTGATGTTGAGGCTCTTAAAAAGTAATTGGACAACCACATTTTTTATAGCGACGCTGTTTTTTTTCATTGTGACCCCAATATGTCTTCCTTATGCAAGCATTATACCACAAATGAAGGACATATCATGGAGGCCACCTTTATCCCCTTGTATGTAATCTGTTTTACAAGCCACTAACCATGGCCCTTGGATGTCTCCCTACTCATCATTGATCATTTTCACTGTGTTTTAGGCACATTCCTGGTCTGATTGGCGCAGTTGGCACATGGCATGACATAGCAGTGCTTTCTGAAGACAGGTTAGCAATGTCTCTTTAGGTTTAGGAAGTCTCGCTGTCTACAAATGAGTAAATTGGAGATGTATGAAGGCAGAAAGAAGAAGATATTTCATCACACGGCTTGTGCCGCGCGGTAGCTGAAACATGGCCCTGTGGACCAGCTACCCGTAGACTGCCTGTGACAGATGTATTTTCATACTCTACTGCAGACAATTTCTACTGAAGAATAAATCAATGGAAATATTCACAGAGAACTTTGTGGAATACATTGGCTATTTTTTTCCCTGGGAAAATATATTTGTCCTTCCCATGAAACCTTCTATGCTGTTGTATATGGGGACAATTAAAGTGCATGAGTGACTTCTAAGATGACAAAGGTGTAAGACAAAGATAACACACTACAGTACCTAAGAAAGTGATAATAGATACAATGTTACAAAAGTATCTATCTCTATCTATCTATCTATCTATCTATCTATCTATCTATCTATCTATCTATCTATCTATCTATCTATCTATCTATCTATCTATCTATCTATCTATCTATCTATCTATCTATCTCATATCTCTATCTATCTATCTATCTATCTATCTATCTATCTATCTATCTATCTATCTATCTATCTATCTATCTATCTATCTATCTATCTATCTATCTATCTATCTATCTATCTATCTATCTATCTATCTATCTATCTATCTATCTATCTATCTATCTATCTATCTATCTATCTATCTATCTATCTATCTATCTATATCTATCTATCTCATCTATCTATCTATCTATCTATCTATCTATCTATCTATCTATCTATCTATCTATCTATCTATCTATCTATCTATCTATCTATCTATCTATCTATCTATCTATCTATCTATCTATCTATCTATCTATCTATCTATCTATCTATCTATCTATCTATCTATCTATCTATCTATCTATCTATCTATCTATCTATCTATCTATCTATCTATCTATCTCATATCTCTCTCTCTCTCTCTCTCTCTCTCTCTCTCTCATTCTAGCTTTCCAGATCATCAGAAGAAATTACTGGTGTGAAATATCACAGTGTGACAGTGTACAGATAACAGTATTATGAATCACAGACATATTGTCCTCTACAGGCTGGAGGTTCATTAATCTGCCGAGTAACAGGTGAAGAACATGCTGGACAGGAAGACATTGCAAATGAAAATCTGTTCTTGTTAATTGCCTATCACATATTAACTCCAGCACAAGAAGACACACTCACAGAACAAACATCTGGATTCCTTTAAGGGTAATCTGTTTTTTACCCTTTTGCCTTTCTGGCCTTTCCACTCCGCTTTTGACTGTTTATAATTAGTGCAGCTAATAATTATATTGCTCCTAATGCATAGGATATACGACTCTTTCTAGGTATTAACATATTGGAGGCGTAATGCTTAAAATGTAGAAATAAATTAACTCGCTCAAGGACACTTGTTCCTGTGTCCCCATGTCGTATGAGAAAGTTATTCTGTTCATAGAGCCTTCAGTGACATTAATATGGGGAAAAAAACGGTGTTCTTGCTTTGTGGCTCTTAGCACTTTATCATTGCTTTACCACCTTTTATTTGCTGCTAACATTCATAGTGTACAAGTAGGAATGTAGGGGGACCCAGATAGTTTATTTTAAGGATTTACTTTAGTCAGGGGGGCTCTAATGCAAGATTTTGTATAGGACCCCTAGATTAAATTCATTGAGCTTAACCAAACCAAAGAACCATTGACCTCTGGCTAGACACATGAGATAACTTCCTAATTTTCCATCTAAATCCCATTGGAGAAGCAAGGTGGAGACACTTCTAGACACCATTAGATCTTCTTAATTCCCACAAATGACTGATTAAGCAGAGCTGGATTTGTTCTTGCACCATTACCACTGAGGCATGTGGTTTCCGGGAAAGTGCTGGTTGACACGAACGCCATAAGATCATTGACCCACAGGGCTGAGTGGAGTTATAGAAGTCCACTTGAGGAGGTCATACAATTTGCACACCTCACATACGCTGGTTCCAGAAATGGTTGTATTGCAGGGGATCATGTTTGACTGGTGGACTCCTTGCGTTATGTATACATTAATGCAAATATATCAATCAAGAAATCAATTTAATGAAATAAAATTTACTCTAAATAACCTTCATTGGATGGTGTTGTAATAAATGTCAATTGCTATATCACTCGTTCATTCCACTGTCTTCCATTACGGAACATTTTCTATTAATGCACCTTTTTTTGGTTTTGATGTTTCTCAGCTGTACAGCAAGTGACAGCTGTATAGGAAAACAAGCTTTTCTCTGCTTTGGCGTTAAGTTCCTTGTTGGCTACGTGCAACAGTTTAAGGAGCTTTTAAGTGCTTTGATGGCAATAAGTGTGACCTTAATGTGTGCATCTCCTGCCTCTTCTTCCCAGGTGCCCATGTCTCTTGACAGCTCAAGCACTTCAAGTCTTTGGGACTATCAACAAAGATGGATCCACTTAATGGAAAGTGAAGATATCTTTGTACTAGCTCTCAAATAAGGATCATTAAGTCTACTTGGTTGTTGTCTCAAGTAGGCTACTGGTATGAGGAAAGACCATTTATATAATAATAATAATAATAATAATAATAATAATAATAATAATAATAATAATAATAATAATACTAAAGATGGAGGAATCATTGGTTGGTAATAATATTTAGAAACAAACTTGTCAGATAACATTCTTTAAAACTGCCACATGGAAGCAATGCCGTTTCTCTGGTGCCTAGGCAGTTAGACAACCAATAACCAAACAATGGACTTGACAACAGGGATGACTTTCTCAACTGACAGTGAAGTTTAACTGTTTCTGTTCCACTAATCTCAACTTGATGGACATAACTTTTCTTTCAACCAAACGATATAATAATACCCTCATGAAAAAGTTATGTCATCACATATGATGATGTCACCAAGGCTATCATACAATGAAAGACTGCATCAAATGACATCACTATATCTGAACATTCAATCAGTGGAAAGTAATCGGTTCCACTGAGCTTCAGGTGATGGTCCACCACCAGAATGGGGTGAACCGGGGCTCCATGTGGTTCTCCCTCTCAGATACTAGGCTACATACCAGCCTCTTTGGTACCTAGTTCCATTATTAGGATGATGCAATAGTGAAAGACCATTATATACATCTACCACAATTGTATAGACCTCGTAATTTAGGCTCAGATGCCAATAATTAAAGCTGACAATACCTAAGGTTTATAATGGTTGTTTTCTGTCACACTGATGGAAGCATTGCTGCCTGTATGGTGGCATCAGGTGACTTTGGTGCTTGTTGAAACTTATTGTTTTGGTATATCCTGGCCAAGATATTACAATCAATTAGCAGTCAGCTGGAACTCTCATTTGGCTGTGTATTATGGCTATTAGACAATAAGGAGTTTTCAACCATGTGGCCCATATAGTCACTGGGCGCATTGGCCCCCGAAAAAGAGTATACTCCTGATATAACTATTTCCCAACGTGTATACAATATCAATACAAGGGAGGAATGTTCCATTTACTGTCGGTCGCAGTCCTACACTCTATGGCTATGAGTTTTGATATCCAATGGGCACCATAAAAAGCTGGTCCAGTTTCAAAGGACTTAATAAAAACATTTCTCTATCTGCACTTTGTAGTTAGACTCCTGCATTCATTCTCTGCATGGCTGCCTCACACTGCCAGCCTCAGCCTTGAAAGTAGTCACAGCATCAATTCATTTAGTGAAAAAGTATAAATGATGACACGGCTTTGTAATTTTCCAAGTAGTGTAAGCAGCGGAAAGGCACGGCGGCGCGTTTCTTTATATACAGTGTATATTCAGCTGGCCGCTCGCTTCATTGCATTGTAAAACAAGCTGCAAATGAGTTGGCATGAAACATGAAAACTATCAATAGACGTATAATCAGGAATGAAAGTGAAATTTACATACATACATTACATATTCATAAATTCAGTACATACACTGATGATGTATGCCAAGTCTATAACCAATATACTGTATTAACTGAGCAATAGAGATGTACTACACGAATGTCATTCTGTCTTCTATCTATCTATCTATCTATCTATCTATCTATCTATCTATCTATCTATCTATCTATCTATCTATCTATATATATATCTCATATCTCATATCTATCTATCTATCTATCTATCTATCTATCTATCTATCTATCTATCTATCTATCTATCTATCTATCTATCTATCTATCTATCTATCTATCTATCTATCTATCTATCTATCATCTATCTATCTATCTATCTATCTATCTCATATCTATCTATCTATCTATCTATCTATCTATCTATCTATCTATCTATCTATCTATCTATCTATCTATCTATTTATCTATCTCATATCTATCTATCTATCTATCTATCTATCTATCTATCTATCTATCTATCTATCTATCTATCTATCTATCTATCTATCTATCTATCTATCTATCTATCTATCTATCTATCTCATATCTATCTATCTATCTATCTATCTATCTATCTATCTATCTATCTATCTATCTATCTATCTATCTATCTATCTATCTATCTATCTATCTATCTATCTCACCCCTATCTATGTCCTATCTCATTACCATGTATCACATTTAGAACTTGTAAACACTGAACACCTTTCCTGTGTTATTTTCAGATCAAACTCATATAATTGTCCTACTAAACATTATGTCTGTGCCGGTTATTTATATTTTCCAGCCTATGTCAGTGTAAGTAGCTTTCAATTATGCAGCAATTCAGAGAAAAAAATACTAAAATATAAAGTTATGATCTCTCACAAATGTCTGACACTGTGAACTATGTTTGAACCGTTTCAATTTTACTACTAATCGCTGAAAGAATGGCTTCGGCTTTTACTGCATTTTTTTCCAATATGAAACAAGGAGAAAAGCAATTCTCAAAAATATTTTGTGTGATACAATATTATTATTTTATATATGTATTAAAACAAATAAAAACAAATATACAGTTCCTGTCAATAAGACAAGTCATTAAACACATATTGCTGGGGGTTCTGGGACGGCTACACAGATGCTCTCCATTATTGTCCTACATTGTGTACTGTCTACATACCCAACCACATAGGCAAATATATCAACATACAATCCTTCAGTAGACTACTGGTCTACATGATTCCCAAGATGTTTCTACTCCAAAATAAGTATTTCTTGTCATAGTGGGAAACCCATTCTGTCTTAGTATGGTGGATATGTTATCCTTTTTAGTTGTCAAGAATTAGTGGTATACATGGAGGAGAGATGGTCCATAGAACAATATGTTCTTGTGCATCTTCCTTATGTTCTATTATGCTATAACCCTATCATTGTATACTGTAGAAAGGCCTGGGACTTGGACAACCACCTTTAAACCCCTTGAAGGACAGGAGGGCAATGTGTCCTGTGGATTGTCTTCTATCCTCCTCATTTGCGAAGACTTTCATGCCAGTGGAGACTAGAAAATTCACACCACCCATATGGAAAGATAATGGGAAAGACTGAAGACAACCCCATTACAACAGCATGGGCTACTTCTGAGCTCCATACAAATACATACACACATACAAAAGTTGTATTATTTTGTCCAAAACTATAACCAATTTAGTGGAAATGTTATAGCTCATATGTCACTAGAGAAGCAGAAGGAACAAGGAACGTTCCTCACTTTGATATCAATTGAACCTTTACTTTAAGAATCTACTCCATGACAAATTACTAGGGAATGCAATGATAAGTAATACGTTTTGAACCCCTTTTAGTATCTGTCATAATTGTAGCCTTATTTCCAGGATTTCAGCTAAAAAAAAAGAGAGAAGTTTGTTTTAACCTTTGGATAACACTTCAAAAGTGGCATATCATTCTTTCTGCGCTACATACTCTAAAGAAGAGGGTGGACATTTTTTTGATAAATATGATGTTACCTGGAAGGAACCATGAACCACCTCATGAGAACCCAAATATTGGCTTCCATTTACAACATGATAATCAAAACTTTAAGAGTGGAATAGTTTGCATAAACTCATCACTATATGACAATGGATTCATAGTTATCATGGCACATTTCCAAATACAGCCCCAAAGAGTTGAGTACCAAATTGTAACCTTCTTCATGTATATTTCAATTAAGATGACTCCACTAAGACCAGGTTGTGGTAGAATTATGAAGAGGTTTGTCAGAACTCATGGTGATAGAGCTGAGGTTTGTCGTTCCCTCTTCACATTGTAATGCTGCTGGAAATTCATGCAAGCAGATGATAGCAATAAAATCTGCTACCACTAAACAGTATATACTGCCCAATCAATGGCAAGATAGAAATCCATCAGGAAGTCACATCTGGTTCGCTAGTCGACATCTGAGTGTTGTGCAGTGTATAGTACACTAGACGCTTAACACCCATCTGTTTGCATTTAAGTTTGTTTTTTTCCTCTGTCCGCTTTTCTGCATTTTTCTTCTCAACCTGAAGGGTATTAAGTTTGGATGAGGTTATTGAGTTGTTAAGCAGAAAGTCAGAAAGATGGATGAAGATATTTTGCAGTGGGCAATACCCCGGAGGACAAGGCTGCCAAATGAGAACAGGGGATCTCTGTTATATAAAATGTAGTTTGCTATCATGTGTATTTTTTGCTTGATGTTGTGCGGTGGGTACCACTTAACTGCACTTTACGAGGCCTCAGCAGAGGTCAGCAATTACATGGAACCAATGCTTGACATTAGCACAAAACATTGTCTCGTCCTCGTCTAATCTGTCATTTTGTACAGCACAGCAGCCACCACCTGCTAATCCGATTCCTGGGTTCCGTTACAAAGGGGATGATGATTCTTGTTGACAAATGGATCTCTTGAGAGATCTTTTCTATCAGATTCATGGCGGACAAGTACCAGCACAGCAGAAAAAAATGGCATAATGCTAGAAAACCTGGCACGAGCCCTCATCAGCGCTAGTTTTTCACATCCTCATGTCTTAACCCTCTAACTCTCAATGTCAAGGCTTAGTGTTGCAAAGCTACTTTGTTGTATCAACCAATGCTCCACGTATTGTATTGTTATGAAATTTAACAAAGCTGAACACAGATCTGAAGGACACACGGTATAACTTTGTCTTGAATATGCCTTAAGGACATATCCACCTTTGGGCATAAGTATGTTGGGATGTAGTTGAGATTTACACTTGAGCCCTTTACCTGTCTAACAAACTCTCTCACTCTTCACTGTCATGGCTGTGGGGTATGTGGACCCAATAGGCCTGACCGCTGTAGCAGAGTAGCAGCTGGCCCAACAATAGGAAATGATAGTCTTTTAGGACAAGAGTACCTGGATAGAAGATTTGGCAGACACTTGACTTGGCATACACTTGGCGTGGCAAACATTTGGCGTGGCAAACAGATGACATTTGGCCTAGGACTTAGAGCCATCCATAGTTTTTTCTGGCTTCATGGGTGGAGCCTCAGTGCCCTGTTTTCTCCTAGGATCTTATGAATTAGTTTCTGTGACCACCACAGTCTGCTCTGTTGGAAGACTAAACTCTGCGATCACTAAGACAGGAAGTGATCACTGAGACAGGAAGTGATCCCTGAGACAGGAAGTGATGTCAATTGATTTTATGTAAAATGGCTGATCATATATATTCTAAAGTCAAAGGCTGTTCTGTCACTGAACTTATACTCTAAGATAATAGTTTTTTCATCTGAATCTCAGATTTTATGTCATTTACTTTGTTTCCATATCTGACTGTTCAACCTGAAAATACATCATTTTAGTTGCTACAGTGATAAACATCTCACCAACACCAGATGAGACCACAGCAGGTAAAGCCATAATGAGGCTCATGTATATTAGTGTTACATTCATTATCAGTTGGAACATAGATTACATATCTTAAATATGAGCATGGTCAATCTCTGTGTTGTGATAAATTAGAGTTTAACGAATATATGACACAAACCAACAAAGGGCCCCAAATTGTTTATAAATAAATTACTGTATTTTAGTCCAAAAACTGGTGCATATGAGAAATAACGTCATATTGATTCGGTCTTTGGACCCATGATCCTGTTTTTTTTAAGAAAAAATAAAGAAATTATTGGACTTGTCTAAATCGTCTTCTGGAATTTGAGAATTTGTGGTGATACCAGGAGGAGTATAATAGGTAGTGCTGATACACAACACTCTGAGAAGATTATCCCTAAGACTTTCAAAAGTACTCAATTCTAGATTCTTATTTCGCTTAAATTATTATGTCGGACAAAATGAAAGCCATTACTAGAATGTTCACTCATATACAGAGGCAACAAATATTTCCCGCCAGGTCCAGGAAAAAAATGAAACATTTTGCTCCCTTTGAATTTCGTAATAATCTCAAACAAATAACTTTAAAGTGATCTCAAGCTAAATTTTCTTACAAAAAGAGCATTTGATGATTTTTAGAAATTTACCATCGGAACATTGTTCACTTTAAGCCCAGTTGTTACAGAACAGTGTACTTATCTGGCTCTAAATTTGGCCGTGCCGGCGTGACAGGCTGTGATTATTTTTTTATGCTGCGTAAGAGAAACCTTTTTTGCTCTGTGGGATACAGCGGAACATATTGTGATGTATTGGTTTTATTTGTTGGCTTGTAAGCTTGGCCCATGGGTCAATTAAAAGTTTTAAAGTTAGATTAATATATAAAGCACACTTGTGGAGAATTAATATTTTTTATAGTCAACTTTTATTGTTCAAACACTACATAATTATAACTGAACTCATTGTCATGACGTTGGACTGACATTCAAAACATCATATCAATTCTTTATAGTTGGACAAACCAATATTTTTGACAATTGTTTGCATGAAATATGCATTTAACCCCCCCCCCCAAAAATGATACAAATTGGCTTCGTTATGATGGGGTGCAGTAGAACCGGCCAAGAGTTTCTTGATTTGGATAGAGTCCAAACAAGGAAATGCTTTATAAGTTGCCTTTCAGTGATAAGGCCATGGTTTGGAATTTAACAAGAGCACCTTTAGTGTATTGTGCGTACTTAACCTAAGCAAGGTGTCTATTTGGGGTCTTTATTATCTATTTACCGTGCCAAAAATGTTGCCAGTGCAATTGTATTCCCAATAAAGTTTCCACTGCATTCCCATGTATTCTTGTATGAAATTGTAAACTAGATTGATAGCTACATGGACTCTATTTGCATAACTAAGCCTATGACCGAAAATAAAGAAGAAGCAGAGATGTGTTTGTTTTTTGGGGAGACATATAATTGTGGAGCTATGAATTGTTTACAGTATGTATAAACCACTCAGCCCCGAGGAGTAAAGACCCTTTTACACTGGCCAATGATCGGCAAGCTCGCATTCATATGAACGCTCATTCCCAATTATTGCCCTGTGTATATAGGGCAGCAATCAGCCCATGAAGGAGGAAAACGCTCGTTCATCGGTTGATCGCATCTTTTATGCAGCAATACATTTTATCATTGCCAGCAGCACATCTCCTTGTGTAAACAGGGAGATGTGCTGCCGACATAATGCAAATAAATAGGGATGAGCGATCGTAGTAACGATCGCTCATTCCCATACATAACCAATCATTGCTCCTTGTGAAAGGAGCAAACGAGCGCTGATCAACGAAGGGTCTCGTTGATCGGCGCTCGTTTTCACAGCCCATATGTTCCAGTGTAAAAGGACCTTTACATGACAATCTCAGCTTTGTAACTTGTTAATGTTAATGGTACCAAACCGGTTGCCTCATTATTTCATACTGGTTTCATTAAGGGAATTGACTTACAATTTAATCTGGCCAGTCTTCGACTTGCATCTTATCTGCTATGACCTCAACATGTCTTTGTTCTTGGTTAGACCACTCCAATGTAGGTTAAAAAAAAAAATTAAACAACCTTTACAAAGTGTCCATGTATAATATTTGACTTCCAGCAATAATATGAAAAGTTAAAGCTGCCATAGAAGAAACATAAGAGATATTTGGTAATATAACATTGTATCAGTAGAAATTATCCCTAGAAACCAACTAAGTGAGACTCTTACTTTATCATTCTCCCTTGAGCCCTACATTTTATGAAAATCCATTTGATACATTCCCAACAATATTAAGGAGAAATGTTGATTATGTGAATGATGGCAAATGTTTATTGACTTTGATAATATATTTGTCTGCTCAAATGAGCTGGTGTTCGAATACAATACTGAGATGTAACTATTAAGACTTGCAGTTCTGGAAACAGCATTAAGCTACCAGTAAATAATATCCATTTATAGATATACATGGGCCTGCTGCCCATTCTCTAAGACTTAATTTACCCTTAATAACCTCACAAGTCCATATTGGTTATCCAGGAGTGAGCTAATGAATGGTATTTTTTGTCAAGGTTGATAACTGTGAATTTGTTTTATAGGGCACCAATGCAGTAACCTCATTAGATTTGTCTCTTAAATGCTAGAGCATTAAGTGCAATGTGCCCCTGTACAAGTTCCCTCAGGAGTCATCGACATAGACGTGACTGACGGAATCTCAGAGAGCAGTCTTACAGAAAATTACTGGCACCGATACCAAATGACTCAGTGTACCAAATAATGGGACAATGCCAGGATTCAAACAAAACACACGATAAAAACCCAAGGCTTTTAAAAAGAGGGAGTCAAATTTATTACTGTGTATAGTATTTCACCTAATGAATTATGCTTTAATTAAAGAGCCACCATTGTGTTGTTGGGCTCCAAAGATTGTATGAAATGACCATTTCATTGGGTCGAATTTCTTCAGTCAATCAGAGGAAAAGCTTTCAAACAGGTGAGAAGATGTAACCATCATGCCACATCTTTATATAGCTTCTCTAGAATTTCATATGCAGTTTTCCTCAGAAAAAGCAACAGGTAACCAACAATATTCAAATTACATGTACATTTGTATCAGACTTGTTATCTAAGTGAAGAACATTGTGAATTGGGAAAAGAACATAGCTGCAATGAAATTATTTAAGGTTGTTAAAATAATTTAATGGAAACTGAAAAGTTCTGTGGTGATCCTCTTCAAAGGTCCAAACAAAATGAGGTTCTTTAGTTGTTTCTCTACCTACTGTATAAGAAGAGTCATTACTTATGTTTGAGGCTGTAAATGACTTGTTGGATCACCCTAGGCTTGGAGAGTACCCAAAGAAGAGGGGATCGGAATGAAGAAGTAGAAAAAGATTCTCCCTCCTGTGATGGTTCATAAAGTTTATGCCACCACAACCTTCACTCTAGTGTGTTGTGTAATTCCTTGTTTAACCCTTGTTCGAGGACCTTCCTGTCCCCTGTAGAACAGACTGGTTCACCTCTTTTTATTGACTGCAAGTTTTACATAGTCTACTATGGTTACAAGAAAAAAACTAAAATAAAGAAGACAGCGCTCCTCTAAGGTGATAAAGTTTAGGGCTATATACAATAAATTATTGGTGAATCTAGGTAGACTCACCTCGCAGGATCATCGGTACAACTTAACTTTAGAACATATCGGGTCAATATGACCCTGATGTCAGCAGAGTATGCAGGCCTCCGGAGTTGACTCTGGGTGTGTAGCTCCAATGCTGAAGGTTCTCCCGTAGTCTACTAATCAGTGGAAATATGTAGAAGATAAACTCCTTCGTGGGGTGCTCTTGTGCGGGTGTTCAGGTAATTCACAGTTGGTTTCCAAATTAAAGGAATTTATTCACATAAATGTATAAAACAAACACAAATGCAATTTCTACCATTAGGAAACCAACTGTGAATTACCTGCACAAGAGTGCCCCACCAAGGAGTTTATTTTCTACATCTTTCCACTGACATAGTCTATGGGAAAGTGCAATGGGGCAAACTTGAACTGACCCCCCTCTATATATCCTCATTGTATTTGTAGGGTTTGTCTCTATGGTTTTTATGTCCCTGGTCTACAATAACTAGAATGATTCCATAATCTCAGCTCAACAACTGAAAATGGTAGAACTCTTGAATCTTCATCATTCAATAGGTTATTCAGAGAGAAAAATGAAATAATTGCATAAAAGAAAACTCAACACTCTTCACAAATCAAATGAAAAATATATCAGCGCTTGGCAAAAAGCAATAGATGAAGTATTTTTGTCATAGGGTACAATTCATAATATTGCAATTATCCGTTTTTTCTTGTAGATAATACATCTCATAGAGATCTTTTCTTATTGACTCAGAGTTTCTGAATTAGCTATAGAAGTGATTCACACAGAACAGCCATATCCTTCTTTCAGACTGAGAGCTGGAACTTGAAACAGAAAGATGCAATTAAATCCCCAGAATATAAAATAAGTGTCAATGGGATTTATTCTGAACAGAAAATTTCCAATAGAACCTGAGCTCTATTATTTTTTACCTTTAACTCCACCCAAAACATAATTATAATATTTTCATGTCAATGTCCTATTATTACAAGCACTGTATATAACCTTGATAAAAGCCTTGAACTATAATAGTCAAGTTACTGGGGATGCTTTTAATGCATGTCACTAAGAAAGTGTGATCGGCACAATAAGACTATTGGGACGATTTGGCTGTTGCCATAATCCCTTTTTATTTTAATGAAGAGTGACAACACATATGTACCTCGATCTCCAATGTGAATAGGGATAAAGACACCTTAATTCTCAGGAGTCAGGAGCATGTGTGACTCCTACAATTTTATGGTATGTCTAATTAACATGTCAATTGTCTCCATGAAAAATTATTTAAAGATATGTACACCTTTGAAAGCAACTTTTTTTTGCCACCTCGTCATCGAAAGTGTTAGAACGAGGGGGATGGCACCCTCTGACATGCCTTCGGTTACAATGCAATGTGATCGCAGGCTGTCGATAGTCGTCATGTCAGCCTGGGGGCCTAATGAAGGCCCTGAGGTCTGCCATCTTTGTCCTTCAGGGCTTCATAGGACACTGTAGGAAACACAAAATACTGCAGTACATTAGTATTGCAGTATATGGTACAAGCAATAAGCTGGTTCAACCCCCTAGGAGTACTTATAAAAAACAGTTACATAAAGGTTTTTTTAATGTTCCAAAAAAAAGTTTAATAAAAAAACATTTTCCCACTTTTTCCCTAAAGTAATGTTAAAAAAAAAAGTTGACGTAACCGGTATCGCCACATCTGTAAAAGTACGAACTATTACTATATAACATTATCTAACCAACTAATTGCTGTTTTTTGTCGACTTAGCTCCCCAAAAAATGGAAAAAAGTTTTCAAAAGGTTGCATGTACCCCAAAATGGTGTTGATATAAACTAAAGCTCACCCTGCAGACCATAGCCCCTCGCATAATTCAATCACCGAAAAAATGTTATGGCTCTCAGAATATGGCGACACAATACAATTTAAATGGAAAAAAATATAAAGGAAAAAATTCAACTTCTCCTCTTCTATTTATTTCCGCATTGGTTTGCATAAAATACACCAAATATGTACTACACTGTGTGAACTAGGGCTAAAAACCTCAGGCCCATATTGTGTCAATGAATTAATTGATTAATCCATCACATAACCTCAAGAAAAAGAACAATGGGTTTGGTGAAAACCGGGGGGGAAAATGGTCATAAAAATATAACCTGAATGTTTATAATTGTGAGACTTTATTTCATAATTATTATTTGTAGTTTAGAAAATAATTGATCAGACTTATTTTTTATTCAGTCTGGACAGGCATACAATTTAACAATACACACATTCATAGACTTATTCATTAACCATTTGAGTGATGGTTTTAAGCAGAGTGGCATGACCATATGGTCTACAATAGAAAGTAAGTAAATTCCATTTATCAGAACAAGGTTTTCCATACATATTCTTGTGTATACAATCAGCCTAAATGACGATGACCTCAATATGTTGGGATTAATTGTTCTGGCGTCTTATAGCTCTTCCTAGCTTAGAATATGCAGCGTTGCCTTTGTGGAGAGGTATATCAAGTGTACCTGCTGTCATGAAATTCCCTTGTAAGTAATACACGTTGTCGTTTATTGCTTGTACTCATTGAACACAGATCAAGTTTCCCAATGTTTGGTCTCCCAATGTTATTAAACATGTGAAGAAAATGCATTGTTGTGTTGTTCTCTCCATTCTCGGCTTTTAGACTCAAACCTATACAAATTATGAATGTTCGTCCTTGAATTAGTATTCTGAATGTTTACAATTTGTTTTTAAATTAATTCTAATTCTCCATTGTACCCAGTAATGTAATGTCATTTTAAAAGGGTTATGTGGGGACAAAAAATTATTTACAATTATTATTACAATAACGACTCTTCGTCACGTGACCGACCCCGCTGTACTCTATGGAATTGATGTACTACTGCTTGCACATAGAATACAGCGGGGCCGGTCACGTGACGAAGAATAGTATCGTCATCAGAAAAGACTGTTCAATTAGACTTCCAGTCCCCCAGCAGCACTCTAAAATTCTATGGAAATCTCAGAATCAGTGCGACGGGGGACGAGAATGTATATTAGCGAGTGTACTCACATACTTCGGTGAGTACACTGTTAATAATTTTTGGTCCCCTCATTAAACTCTTTTAAATTAGATAAATTACATTCATATCTATATTCATAATATAACTGTGAAAGTATCAGAACAGAAATTATAATGTTAGTCCTGGCCTGATCTTTTTTCTCTACAAAGATGTACACAGATACGAGGGTCTGTGTAGTAAAACTCAAAAGGGAGCCCCTTTACTTGTACTGCCTCTCTACTCATGTCTAGCAGCCCCCTTTACATATTTTGTAGAAAAGAAGGGCTCAAGACTTGTTCTTCTCACCCACTTTAGAGTTCATCTTTAGATCCAACGTGAATTAGAGCCCTCCACACCAGCTCCAGGTTATTGAAGTTTCCCAGCGGCCACTTTCCCTAAAGATGAGCTAATCAAAAGAAAATCGACTATAATACTGTACCTTACATAAGAAATTAAGTATTACACATTGACCAGTCAACTCAATGGACAGCCATGCAATATTTGGATGTGGTTGGTCCACCTAAAGTGGTGCATTGTGGCTCAGTGGATAGTACTGTTGTCTTGCTGTACTTTGGTCCTAGATTGGAATCCAACCAAGGGCAAAATCTGCATTAAGACTTGTAACTTGTTTGCATGAGCTTCCTGCCACAGTCCAACAAACATACTGATAGGTAAATTGGCTTCCAATGAAATTGGCCATAGTGTGTGTTTGAGATAAACAAATTAGATTGTAAGTTAAATGAAGGACAGGGACTGATGTGAATAGTGACAATCTGTTAACTGTGTTGCGTAATATGTTGGTGCTATAAAAGCAATAGGAAAAAAATCTTGATGATAAAATGAGGCACTACTAAAGCAAATCTATCAATAGTAGATAGCTCAATAGATTGATCTAATGATCGATCAATAGATGGATAGATAGATAGATAGATAGATAGATAGATAGATAGATAGATAGATAGATAGATAGATAGATAGATAGATAGATAGATAGATAGATAGATAGATAGATAGATAGCTGCAGGCAAGCTTTCAAAACAATTTTGAAATTCAGCCACAGATCTTTAAAATTAGAATTTATGAAAGCTTTATCACATGGCTTTAGGGATCTCTTTCATGTCTTTCCCCCAAAACTACACTGTATAAACAGTCAAAAAAAGAAAACTTAACAAACAAAAGGAACACTTTGATGAATAATACACTGTGTAACATTGATTGAAAAAAATGAATAAATAAAATAAAAATAAAACCCCCTGCTATATATGCAGAGATAAAAGATGTCCTCGTATAGCCACATAATGAGTGTTCTATGTTCGCTTTAATAAATATCATAATATTGTTAACAATATTGGTAGAGGGTGGCAATATTCTATCCCCGAGCTAAACTGTGAATGTGAAACAATACATTAGAATAGAGAATCTTCAAAGCATTGTGAGCTGTATTGTCAGAGACAAGGCTCAGTGAATATTTTAGTCAGTATTAAGACAAAAGAAATGGTAAACCTAATATGTTTTCATTTAGATCTCATTTGTATTGGTTTTACACATTAAAAGAGGTGTAATGAATGCCATTCTAAGTGACATTTGCATTAAAATGTAACAATAATTTTGAGGCTCTGCTATTGGTTTACACGTGGTCCTCAATATTTATTGAAAAAATACATGTTACACATTCAAAATTTGCAATTAAATCTACTTGCAGAATTGGAGTTATATTTGTCCTAAAAGAGTCTTAAACATGAATTCCTAACTTGTTATCATTGTCTTAGGCCTGATTTACACGAGCGTGTGCGTTTTGCGCGAGCAAAAAACGCAGCGTTTTGCGCGCGCAAAAGGCACTTGACAGCTCCGTGTGTCATCCGTGTATGATGCGCGGCTGCGTGATTTTCGCGCAGCCGCCATCATAGAGATGAGGCCAGTCGACGTCCGTCACTGTCCAGGGTGCTGAAAGAGCTAACTGATCGGCAGTAACTCTTTCAGCACCCTCGACAGTGAATTCCGATCAAAATATACACCAATCTGTGAATAAAAAAAAGACGTTCATACTTACCATGAACTTCCTGCTTCCTCCAGTCCGGTCTCCCGGCCGTTGCCTTGGTGACGCGTCCCTCTCTTGTCATCCGGCCCCACCTCCCAGGATGATGCGGCAGTCCAAGTGACCGCTGCAGTCTGTGATTGGCTGCAGCCTGTGCTTGGCCTGTGATTGGCTGCAGCTGTCACTTGGACTGAATTGTCATCTCGGGAGGTCAGACTGGAGGAAGAACCCGGGAGTTATCGGTAAGTCAGAACTTCTGTTTTTTTTTACACGTACATGTATATTGTGATCGGAAGTCACTGTCCATGGTGCTGAACCAGTTTAACTCTTTCAGCACCGTGGACAGTGACTGTCTCCCGACGTCGCGTACCGGAAAATTTTTTGCCGGGTTCGGTCAAAACGAGTTCGGCCAAACCCGGTGAAGTTCGGTGCGCTCATCTCTAATTTGACACTCCGTTTGGATGTTTGTAAACAGAAAAGCATGTGGTGCTTTTCTGTTTACATTCATCCTTTTGACAGCTCTTGCGCGAATCACGCAGTTCGCAAGGAAGTGCTTCCGTGCGGCATGCATGGTTTTCACGCACCCATTGACATCAATGGGTGCGTGATGCGCGAAAAACGCACGATTATAGAACATGTCGTGAGTTTTACGCAACACACTCGCGCTGCGCAAAATTCACGCATCGTCTGCACTGCCCCATAGAGTAATATAGGTGCGTACGACACGCGTGAAAAGCACGCGCGTCGCACGCGCGTATATTACGCTTGTGTAAATGAGGCCTTAAATGGATAAAAGAGGTCTTATTGGAAAGACAAATGGGTAAGCCCAACAATAGCTCATCTCTAGCTGAACATACTGAATATAGTCATTTCAGTACATTATTTTATTAGAACCAGGGGACATCTGAAGGGAAAACCATTTCACGATTAGCATTGAAGGGTTTGATCATTGGTTCATGCACACGACAGTATAATCGCCCGCAATTACGGACCACAATTACGGTCCGTAATTACGGGCTTATTCAGTTCTATTGGCCGCGGACACCTTTCTGTCTCGCTACGGATGGGTGTCTGTGCCATAGAACTGTGCTGGGAATTATTGAGCATGTAAGTTTTTTCGTGTTTTACGGACCGTGCTCCCATACTTTGTCAGCAGCCGGCCGTGCCTGCAATTGCGGGCCATGATTATAAGCACGGCCGTGTGCATGGGGCCTAAGTGTTTGGAAGTCTTTCTTGTATGAAAAATATCTGTAGACTATCTGTAGTAGATTCTTGAAATTATTTGTTGACCCAGGGATTTATTTTGCCATATTGGGGACAGGAAGGAATTTTTCTCTCCTAATATGACACAATGGCAGCCACCTCATTGGGGCACCATTGATTTAAATGCCATATACTGTATACTTAGACTTTTATGCTAGAATATTCCATCAATAGCTATTTTGGAGCTATTTGGAACAAATTTTGGACAAAATAGCTTGGGCATTCTAAAGTTTTTGGAATTGGTGGAGATCTAAGATCACAGACCTTACAAATAGGATCTTTTTACATGTTCCTTTTAAATATCAGAAGATAACTTTTGGGTTAATTTCCCTTTTAAGCTGTTAAAAAAAATCTGAAAACATATATGGTAGTCAGGGGAGGGGGACACTTGATTGTCCTGGGCTCTAGGATGGGACTATTGATGTCACTTATTTTAGGATTCTTCTCTACCAGATCAAAACTATCAATTGGGCAGAAAATAATCCTCTAAATGTCCTACTGATCTCAACTATGTTATACTAGACCTCATCATTTGCATGGTGTTCAAGAGGAGAGCAGCTATTCATGCTCAAAAACATGGGACATTACTAGTAGACAGAGCTTTTCTGATTTTCCTACCCGGTTTCCAAGATGCTAATCTACTAGCTGAACATCAAAATTATTAATTAAAAGGAAACTAATCCGTATCACTGATATTTTCAGGCTCCCAAGCTTTGGATCCCACTGTTGCACAGGCTGAAAGAACAGCATTGCGTTTCACGAGAGCCTATGGAAATAGTACTACAGTCGGTGGCATGGGGGAGGTTCTTATCTCATTTCCATATGATATTTTCCATTCTATATCTACATGCTTGTGTATTATGTCCCTGTAGATTTCACTCAATAGAAGAACATATATTGAGGGTGGAACATATATAATTAAAAGTACCGGGTACATCCTCTCGTCTCAAGTATCTGCTAAAGTATGAGAAAGAAAAGTCCTGAAGTCATTAATTATGTATTGATATTATTCAAGGGCATAGCAATAGTGGGGTGCAGGGGTAGCAGTGGGCCCTGGTACCTAAGCAAGCCCAAAGGCTCCTCTGACACATGAGTAAGATGACACCAGTATTATGAATGGCACATTGTAGGTTAGAGGCCCTGTTAAAGATTTAGTATTGGGGCCCAGGACCTTTAAGTTATGCCTCTGATATTTTTGCTTTATGGGTGAATAGTGCGAATAAGAGAAAAACGTAGAGAAAAAATGCATGGATTATACTGCCTGGATTATGACTATGGTGAACTATTCAGTTAAGTAACACACTAATACTGAATATCATACATTTGTCAACTTAATGACTGATGTTTCTAGTCAAAGAAATAAATAGATGGTAGCAGTGACTTCTAAGCTTTCACAAAGAGTTAATACAAGACTTTTTCTCAAGGACTATCCTATGTTTGTATTGTGCTGGATGCAACTGAATTATCCGGTTTAAGTTGACACATTACTCTCTTGGCAAATCCATCACCACCAAATGTACGAATTGAGACAGGTGTCTTACATCTGGCACAGCCGCAACAGGGAAAGAAAAATTATTGTGCTCTATGATGCAGACCAGGATCTTGGTAGAGCTAAGTCTCTAACTTGATTTTCTCCCCATGCCTAAATCCCTTCCCTGTCAGATGGGTTTACACTGCTCTGACTGATTAGTATTGTATTGCTCAGGCCTCCGGCATAAAATAACTTTCTAGTGAGATACTACTGCACCAGAAGTTCAACCGCACATCGAAGACTGGAAGCTTAATGCCCTTCGAGAATTGACCGAAAGCAATAATTCAACATGGCTGCCTGACTTGCCTGATCTCTTACTCGAATGTAGAACACAACACGAAACTGTCCACAAATGATTATCACAATGGTGTAAAAATGTAATTCTTATGCGTTTCATGCATGCTTGTTAAATTTAAAATAAATAATAATAACATTTTCCATAATGAAGACGTTGAGATATGAATAATCATTTTTGATCATACTCCATGATTTTAACATTATGGATAATGACTCTGAAGGCAAGTCAGGGGGGAAGGCTAGAAAATGTAAGTTATTGACCTGAGGCTTTAAAGTACCCATAGCAATTGTCAAATCCAATCACAAATAAGAAAGTCAGTCAATGAATGAGGTTCACCTTGTCTGAAAAATGGTTAAATGTGATTCTACTTTACAAAGCATAATAGTTCACAATTTTGATACTTTGGAAAAATCTTTGATCCCCAGTTGCTAAATTTATACATAGATGTTCACCACTTTTTTCATAAAGTTTTCAAATAGACCAATTCAATAGAGCATCACAAAAGGTTCATTAACCAACCTAAATATTAAGTGACCATTGGCTGCCCCCAGGATCCTCTCCACCACCCATAATGTTTGGTTTCTTCAATGGACTCCAGATAGAAATCTAAATTACAATTGGAAGGTCTTGAGTTAAAGTAATGACAAGCTAAATGATTAAAAAATGACAGTCGATAAAGTTGATCAGCTTATTGAACAGATGAAGACGTTTCATTAAGCTCAACTGGCGTAGCAGTGGCACGTTTTAATACAAGTCCAATAGCTGCGTGCTGCTTCCAAGGTCAGTGCACTAAGCATTGTACTTCTTTCCATAGCTCAGCGTATAACAATTCATAGGTGGCTGCATCTGTTTTGTCAAGATATTAAGGAAATGCTACATTTTACCTAAAGAAATTAACTAATGTTAGATCTGTATGAGTAGAGATGTTGTGTGCTTGGTCAATATTCCATCGATGCATTGACTATAGACTATGAGGGACATCACAAAATCTTAGACCCCATGCCTTCCTGGTGCACCATATTCTCATGAATATTCATTCAATGAACTTCCATGACCTTGAATGCCATTAGGTTGCTTTTGTACCTTATCATTGAGCAAATTATAGACATAAGCATCATTTATAATCAGAGAAATTATAAAGTCAGGACTCATATCTGCTATGTTTCCTCTACTCAGATCTGAGATGAAATCTGAAGCAAAGTCTGAAGTCAAAAATTCAGTGGAATGAGATTTTCATATTATCAAAGAGTGTAGAGCCCACATCTGCTGATAGGCAATGGTTGCATGTTCCTATCAGAAGCCATTTCATTAACCCCAAGATGGGCACATACCATAGTTACTATAGGCTGTTGAGTGGTGCAACTGGGGCCCAAAAATTTCAAATTGAAATGCATCTAAGCTAAGCTCTGATATACTCACTGCAGTCATGGCATTAAAAAAAAAAACATGTAGCTACAGTATGAAATTCTTTGTGTTCAAAAAATTACCACAATAATTTTCTATGGAACCATAGTAAAAAAAAAAAAACACAAGGAAATCCACTCATCTTTTTCATTGTGGGGATCACATTCAACCATGAATAGGTGATATGTCCTTGACATGCCCTGGCCAAATGGTATTGTCGTCACTTTGGAGATCTAGTGACAAAGTAATCCTTTGGACAGCTTAGAAATTAGGAATAGCATTTTATTTTTGCTAAATTTCATGTACTTTAAAAATAAATTAGCTCCTTTATGATCTATGGCACGGCAGAGAATGAAGTTAAAATAGATTTGAGAAGATGAAAGCGTTGCTAAGTATGCAAAAAAAGGCCTTTGATGAAGTGGACTCTCATCTCCATTCTACCTTAACCACATGGACACCTCAGAGAGGCCATCACAGTCTTTGTATCTTTGCATATGACAGTCAATGTCTACCTGGCTAAGTGATGTATATTTAATAGCGAGACACAGAGGTTGAAATATGCTGAATTATGTTAACTGCCTGTTTAATAAAAAAAACATTAAAGAATTTTAGGTTGGGAGCAACTTAGAAGACTATAGTGGGAGGTTTGTTGGAGTGTTCTCATCTGAAACCCCCAATCTTTACACTTTTCTGGTCTAGATGTTTTGAAGAAAGAGAATGTTGAATTTATGTTCTAGAAAAAGAGCTATCAGTGCTTGTCCTTGTCTTGTACCCCAAGTCTCTGTGTCATTGTTTTGCCTCAGTAAATGTCCATGTGTCGTTGTTGTGTGTCCTAAATGTCACTGTGTAATTGTTCTGTACCCCAAGTGTACATTTATTCTATTACCCAAAGTGTCATTCTTCTGTGCTCTAACAGTGGCCTAAAGATTTCACATTTAGAACCTCAAATATAAATTTGAATATATTGGCCGAAAAGAAATTATCCATAAAAAATAAACCCTAACAAAAACAACAACCGCATTTTGAACGTTTTTGGACTCTTAAATATCATAGAAATTGGAAATTAATTGCGGTCTCAGAATATAAATTTCTGGCACTCATGGTAACTTTTTAGATCTGTCATCATTAGGGTATGTTCACACGGCCTATTTACGGACGTAAATCGGGCGTTTTTGCCCCGAATTACGCCCGAAAATAGCGCCTCAATAGCGCTGACAAACATCTGCCCATTGAAAGCAATGGGCAGACGTTTGTCTGTTCACACGAGGCGTATATTTACGCGCCGCTGTCAAATGACGGCGCGCATATAGACGCCCGCGTCAAAGAAGTGACCTGTCACTTCTTTGGCCGTAATTGGAGCCGCTATTCATTGACTCCAATGAATAGCAGCGCTAATTACGGCCGTAATTGACGCGGCGTTCAAGCGCCTGCACATGCCGGTACGGCTGAAATTACGGGGATGTTTTCAGGCTGAAACATCCCCGTAATTTCAGCCGTTACGGACCCCCGCCGTGTGAACATACCCTAACACTGCTTCACTTGGGTTTCCAGATTAAAAGGGCACTAATACCTAGTCCTTGCAAGAAATGTATAGTAGTTAATAAATGCAATAGAGTCACCTTAAAATGTACAAATTATTCAACATATATTTTTCCGGTGTTTAGTTCAGAATTTGAGTAATGTTGTTGTAATATTCTATAGCATTCCAATACATTACACTGTCACTTGCAAAATGCATATTAACACATTAATTAATTTGAGACTTTCTACAGAAATAGCATAATTAATATAGTGGTAATTAATAATGATAACGAAAGTATGTGTCTGAGGGACAAAAATAACAAAGTAACATTATACAATTTTACATAATAAATAAATTCCAAATTTCCAAAATGCAGCTGACTACCTGAGTTGCTGCCTTTTCCATGATATTTTACAAACATTTTACTCTATGATTTCCTTCTGTAATATGTATATAGAAATTTTAAGTAAGACTGAATATATAAATTAATAATAAAGTGTAACAGAAGATAAACTTGTCCACACTGTTGAGGGATTGGCAGGATTTTCTGTGTGTTACTTTAGCAAATAGCCTTGTAGAAATGCTGCAGATAACACTGCTAATCTCTACCATTTTTGGCTGGTAAGGACTGCGGTGTGGAGTTTAGTTAAGGGGCAGAGTTTATTGTCTTTGAGTCGTATTGCTGACATAGAATTGGAGTTCCTTTTGCAACCAGTTGTCTTACAGCGAAACACAACATTGTGATGAGGGGGAAATGACTGATCTCCTGGGTAGAGACAAGTCGGATCATAGGATCTTATTATTTTACCCTGGGTGAAGCTTTAGCCTGCGATTAGTATTGCCTTTCTGTTAAACAATGCAACAAAGGGAAGTGACAATACCAATATCGTTATAGATTTTTATAATAATCTCCCAAACAAAAAACCCAGAACTAAAATAGGCCACAAACCTAACTCCAAGCTACTATAATAATGTCCCCTATGTACAAAAGTATAACTACTTCAATACTGTCCCTTATGCAAAAGAATATAACTACTCTAATACTGCCCCTTATGTACAAGAATTTATTTACTATAATTATGTCCCCTAGAGACAAAAATATAACAAATGTAATAATGCCCCCTATGGATAAGCATAAAACTGCTATAATGCTCCTCCTATGTACAAGAATATAACAATGTAAAGGTGCCATTTGTGAGAATATAACTACTATAATACTGCTCCATATGTACAAGAATATAACTACTATAATACTGCCCCCTATGTACAAGAATATAACTACTATAATACTGCCCCCTATGTACAAGAATATAACTACTATAATACTGCCCCCTATGTACAAGAATATAACTGCTATAATACTGCCCTCTATGTACAAGAATATAACTAATATAATACTGCTCCATATGTACAAGAATATAACTACTATAATACTGCCTCCTATGTACAAGAATATAACTACTATAATACAGCTCCCTATGTACAAAAATATAACTACTATAATACTGCCCCCTATGTACAAGAATATAACGAATATAATACTGCTCCCTATGTACAAGAATATAACTACTATAATACTGCTCCTATGTACAAGAATATAACTACTATAATACTGCCCCCTATGTACAAGAATATAACTACTATAGTACTGCCTCCTATGTACAAGAATATAACTACTATAATACTGCCTTCTATGTACAAGAATATAACTACTATAATACAGCTCGCTATGTACAAAAATATAACTACTATAATACTGCCCCCTATGTACAAGAATATAACTATTATAATACTGCCTCCTATGTACAAGAATATAACTACTATAATACTGTCCCCTATGTACAAGAATATAACAACTATAATACTGCTCCCTATGTACAAGAATATAACTACTATAATACTGCTCCTATGTACAAGAATATAACTACTATAATACTGCCCCCTATGTACAAGAATATAACTACTATAATACTGCTCCCTATATACAATAATATAACTACTATAATACTGCTCCTATGTACAAGAATATAACTACTATAATACTGCCTCCTATGTACAAGAATATAACTACTATAATACTGCCCCTATGTACAAGAATATAACTACTATAGTACTGCCTCCTATGTACAAGAATATAACTACTATAATACAGCTCCCTATGTACAAGAATAGAAAACAAAGCAGGGAGGACAATTATAATATATGTCTGTAAGGCCTTATTCACACGAACGTGTTTAACGTCCGTGATACGCACGTGAAAATCATGCGCGTTGCACGGACCTATGTAACTCAATGGGACCGTTCAGACAGTCCGCGATTTTCACGCAACGTGTGTCCGCTGCGTAAAACTCACAACATTTCCTATACTTTGGCATTTTTCACGTATCACGCACCCATTCCGTGTGCTGCGCGTGATTCGCGGAACAGTTGTTAAAGAAAGGAAGGGATAAATAAAACCACCTCCTTCATTAATGTTTATTAACATAAAAACAGTGTCATAACGATGTCATATGCGCGAAAATCACGCAGCCACGCACCAATACTGATGACACACGGCACTGCAACGCACAAAAAAGCAGCATTTTTTTGCGCGCGCAAAATGCACATGTTCGTGTGAATAAGGCCTAATAGCTATTCAAGTATAAGAAACAATCTACAAATCTGCAATAACTATTTACTTGCATCCTTCTTTCACTTACTGGTTGGATAGCTCCTTATTAAACAGTAACCTGCATAATTCCTACCATGTTGTATCCACGTCACGTGGCGCTTGTTACTCCGTCTGTATTATCTAATTAATTCCTTGCTTTTAATCCTATATCATTGGGTGTTATGTAAATGAAATATGCATGAAATGCAGCGATAGATCAATGCCTTCTCCAAATGGATGTCAGTCTATGGGAAACTATTATAAAGTCATTATGCAGTATATCTTCCTGTACCGTAACAGCGCCGGCTCCACGGAGTGCGCTGCTCCTTCCTGCTCTGCTATGTGGATCCTTAATATTAGAAGTGAGGAGACCTCTCATATGTGGGTGACTGTACGTAAAGATTAAGTGATATGTTTATACAGAAATAGAAGAAATAACAGAATCATTTAGTGATCGCCTTACATTTAACATGTTTCAAAAGTAGCCGGGAGCCTGTCAAGAAATGCAGAAGTGAACTGTAACGTCGCGGGGCCTGGGCGCTGATACCTCACACTTCATTACGACTCTGCTAGTTAGAGAGAGGGAAGATTATTAGGTAGAGCCGCGTCTCACAAGATCTTTCCCCAGAACAGGAAGAGCTCTGGAAATTGCTGCTATTTCTTTTCCTACCACCCAGATAAAGTGCACACAGCTGCCACATGCTGAACAGACCTTAATTACACCGCTGTTACCATGGTAACTTTTGATAATTTCACTGTTGCCATGACAGGAACTCATGTCCTTTTCTTAAGTTCTTCCATTTACCAGACTGTATTCTAAAGTGAAAGTGAACAACACCCCTTCAGTGATGACTCCGTCAAATGCAAACATGACTGGAGAAAAGCAAAAGGCCTCCCTTTAACCTGTGGAAGATAGCACACACACGCACGCACGCACACACACACACACACACGCACGCATGCACGCACACACACACACGCACGCATGCACACACACACACATATATATATATATATATATCCAAGAAAAAGAGACTGGAAGCAGCACTCAGCAAAAAAATGTGAATTTATTCACCCAACACAGCAACGTTTCACTTCCTCCATGGAAGCATTTTCAAGCAATGAATGAAAACCACACATTGACATATATAGACAGAGCCACAGCCCAATTAACAGGTGTAATGAATCGTAGTAGTTATACAATGTATCAAAAAATACGATATATTATAAAAGTGTAGCAAAAAGTATAGTGCAGAAACATACGAGTCAATCACTGACATTTAGATGTAGATAATCACAACTGTATTAAGTGACATGTATGTGCATATAATAGTGAAAACATATTAATTACAGATTAATCAACAATCACAGTATGATACACAGAAGCTGGCACTCACCAATCTAGGTAAACAAGGACCATCTGTCCACGAGAAGTCAGTGAAAAAAGAAAAAAGAAAAAAGAAAAAGAATTCCGGCGCCATAATCGCCATATTGCGCATGCCCCAACTCACACCGTCTATTGGCTACTGCCAACACGTGCAAAACAAAGCACTATGACCCTGTACATCGCAGTCTGATTACAACATCATAGAGGGGCCGCAGTCCCGCGCAGGCGCAATGCGATAAAACGCTTTAGCCACGCCATAGTGAAAACTGGAAAACTTGCCAGTAATGCGATACCATTCTCGGGATGTATGCGCAGCAATGGCTGAAAAAGAACATACATCCCGAGAATGGTATCGCATTACTGGCAAGTTTTCCAGTTTTCACTATGGCGTGGCTAAAGCGTTTTATCGCATTGCGCCTGCGCGGGACTGCGGCCCCTCTATGATGTTGTAATCAGACTGCGATGTACAGGGTCATAGTGCTTTGTTTTGCACGTGTTGGCAGTAGCCAATAGACGGTGTGAGTTGGGGCATGCGCAATATGGCGATTATGGCGCCGGAATTCTTTTTCTTTTTTCTTTTTTCTTTTTTCACTGACTTCTCGTGGACAGATGGTCCTTGTTTACCTAGATTGGTGAGTGCCAGCTTCTGTGTATCATACTGTGATTGTTGATTAATCTGTAATTAATATGTTTTCACTATTATATGCACATACATGTCACTTAATACAGTTGTGATTATCTACATCTAAATGTCAGTGATTGACTCATATGTTTCTGCACTATACTTTTTGCTACACTTTTATAATATATCGTATTTTTTGATACATTGTATAACTACTACGATTCATTACACCTGTTAATTGGGCTGTGGCTCTGTCTATATATGTCAATGTGTGGTTTTCATTCATTGCTTGAAAATGCTTCCATGGAGGAAGTGAAACGTTGCTGTGTTGGGTGAATAAATTCACATTTTTTTGCTGAGTGCTGCTTCCAGTCTCTTTTTCTTGGATATATGCATGAGGAGCTCGTCACTCCTTGATATTTTGAAGCTAGCACCAACCGTTTCTGGCTATTGACACAGTGCTGCTCCTATGTTTGGATCTTCTATATATATATATATACATATATAATGATCTATGGAGTACTAGTGAGAGTAACACATAGATATAATGGATCCGTGGAGTACTACTGAGAGTAATACATAGATATAATGGATCCGTGGAGTACTACTGAGAGTAACACACAGATATAATGTATCCGAGGATTACTACTGAGAGTAACACAAAGATAAAATGTATCTGTGGAGTACTAGTGAGAGTAACACAAAGATAAAATGTATCTGTGGAGTACTAGTGAGAGTAACACAAAGATATAATGTATCCGTGGAGTACTACTGAGAGTAATACTAAGATATAATGTATCCGTGGAGTACTACTGAGAGTAACACCTAGATATAATGTATCCGAGGATTACTACTGAGAGTAACACCTAGATATAATGTATCCGAGGATTACTACTGAGGGTAACATATAGATATAATGGATCCGTGGAGTACTACTGAGAGTAACACACAGATATAATGTATCCATGGAGTACTACTGAGAGTAAGACATAGATATAATGTATCCGAGGATTACTACTGAGAGTAAGACATAGATATAATGTATCCGTGAAGTACTACTGAGAGTAACACATAGATATAATGTATCCGTGAAGTACTACTGAGAGTAACACATAGATATAATGTATCCGTGGAGTACTACTGAGAGTGACACATAGATATAATGTATCCATGGAGTGCTACTGAGAGTAAGAAAAAATATAATGATCTATGGAGTTCTACTGAGAGTAACACATAGATATAATGGATCCGTGGAGTACTACTGAGAGTGACACATAGATATAATGGATCCGTGGAGTACTACTGAGAGTGACACATAGATATAATGGATCCGTGGAGTACTACTGAGAGTGACACATAGATATAATGTATCCATGGAGTACTACTGAGAGTAACACATAGATATAATGGATCCGTGGAGTACTACTGAGAGTGACACACAGATATAATGGATCCGTGGAGTACTACTGAGAGTGACACATAGATATAATGGATCCGTGGAGTACTACTGAGAGTGACACATAGATATAATGATCTATGGAGTTCTACTGAGAGTAACACATAGATATAATGGATCCGTGGAGTACTACTGAGAGTGACACATAGATATAATGGATCCGTGGAGTACTACTGAGAGTGACACATAGATATAATGGATCCGTGGAGTACTACTGAGAGTGACACATAGATATAATGTATCCATGGAGTACTACTGAGAGTAACACATAGATATAATGGATCCGTGGAGTACTACTGAGAGTGACACACAGATATAATGGATCCGTGGAGTACTACTGAGAGTGACACATAGATATAATGGATCCGTGGAGTACTACTGAGAGTGACACATAGATATAATGATCTATGGAGTTCTACTGAGAGTAACACATAAATATAATGTATCCGTGGAGTACTACTGAGAGTAACACATAGATATAATGACTTATGGAGTTCTACTGAGAATAACACACAGATATAATGTATCTATGAAGTACTACTTAAAGTGGCTCATATTTTCACTGAGTCTCTGACCTGTTTAGGGGATATATAAATTGCCAGTCAACGCTTCACTGCCAATGTTTGTATCATAAGTATGTCAGCTTATTCAAGATAAATGATACAATGTATCAATAATATGTGTCTAGTGCTTCACACTTTGCATTGACACAAAATAAATGAATCTAGTGTAGTAGGTAATAATGCTAAAAAAAAATAACATATCACGTATATTTATGTCCAGTTTGTACCTTAGTTACTATCTATTTTTATTTGTTTTTATATATGTTTGTAAACTGGACATAGAATATCAGAGTTATAGGTGGGGCCCAATAGCCACATCTATATGGATCTGCACAAGGTAAATAAATTCAATCCAAGTCCAGCACATCCAAGTTAGGTGCAAGGAATATAGTTCAAGTGCTAAGACCCTTAATTCCTATCCTACCCACGATTAGCCCAAAAGTGGCGCATAGAAATAATGTATCCATGAAGTATTTCTGAGAGTGGCACATAGATTTAATGTATCAATGGAGTACTTCTGAGCATGACACATAGGTATAATGCATCCGTGAAGCTTTTCTGAGAGTGGCACATATGGTAGATATAATGTATCCATGGAGTGTTATTCAGCATTACATATTCTGCAGGTATGTGTCCGTAAAGTACTACTGAACATACCATATAGGTACAGATGTGTCCTTTCTTACTTTTTATCTAATTTCAACATATGTTGAGATGTGTGGTGCGAGATGAGAAGCCTTGAAAAATAACATGATTTTGTAATTTTCTGTCACAAGATGTCTAAGTTATGTGTCTATGTGTGGCCGCCTAGTGGTTGTGATTTGATTTGCAGCCTTTAAGGGTTCTGCTAGCATGTCGTGATATTGTATTGAATTGGTTTCTTGAGAAATTGGAGTCCTTAACCAAATTCAAGCAAAGATAAGGGTGGACACATCTGTACAAAATATTTTTGGAATGCAACTGAGTATGGCTAGTGGATATAATGTATCCATAGAGTGCTATTAAAAGGGGGATGTACAGTAGATATAAAGATTTGTCCACTCTTACCTCTGCTTAAATTTGGTTAAGGACTCCAATTTCTGATGAAACCAATTCAATACAATATTGCAACATGCTAGCAAAACCCTCAACAGGCTGCAATTCCTATCACAACCACTGGGTGGCCACATGTAGACACATACAACATTGATATCTCATGACAGAATATCACAAAATCATGTGTTTTTTTTTTCAAAGCTCCTCTTCTCGCGCCACATATATCAGGATATTTTGAGATATGAAGAAAGGTAAGGAAGGACAGATCTGTAATATGCTGTAGCCATGGAGTAATACTGAGTGTGTCGGGTATATAATATATGCATGAAATAGTGTGATCATTGTAGATTTTAGTAGGTTTATGAATACGATTTAATGTTAACTATTTAATGTTAAATATGAATTGTCTCTAGAAATAATTTAGGAACAATTCCTTTTATGAATATCATGTTAACGTTTAAATCTACAGACGATCTGTAATAAATGTTTAAATATTTGTATTTATTGCACAGATCTTGAGTTACATCATGTTTTAAACTCTAATTACATCCAAAGCTGTGTGTCATGTTGGGTACGTGGACCCACTGGACCGTACCACCTTAACGGTATGGCAGCTGGCCAACAGGTCACAGGTCAAAGTCTATAATTCATATAGTTGTACCCGAGGTAGCTTCGGATTGTAGCAAGGCAGGATCGGAAGGGAATTTAGCAGCAGGCACACGCCAGGCGTGGTGTAACAGGACAGGCGTGGTATATGGCACAGCACAACTCGATACGGCACTTGACCAGGATAGCACGGGATACAGGATACAGGTAGCCAGAACGGGAAACACTGGGAACTGGAAGACACTAGGAGACCATTTGCAGAGACAAACTAAGGTAATGACAACAAAGCTCAGGCAAGGCAGGAAGGGGATGGGCCCTTCTTATAGTCCAGGGTGCTCATGGGCTAATTTGGCACTTAACCAGGGGCGTAGCTAGGGGGGGGCAGACGGGGCATGTGCCCCGGGGCGCAGCTTAGAGGTGGGCGCCAGCGCCACCTCCTCCTGCACTATAATTGTACCTGTGTCTATAGGACACAGGTACAATTAGAAGCAATGAATGACCGGGCACGTCCCGTGCCCGGCCATTCAGCGCCTTTCCACGAGTGAAGCAACTGGTATCTTTTGTACCAGTGAAGCTTCCGTCGATGAAAGGCGCTGAGTGACAGGGAAAGTCATCCTGCCCAGCCGATTTAGCGCCTTTCATAGACGCTGCGTTCAACCCCCAGGAGACCTGCGCAGAAGAGAACAGGTCTCCATGGCTGCCGGCCGGCGTGGGAGCGGGATTAAGGTGAGTTTGAATAGTTTTTTTTTTTTAATTGTAATAAAAGTGTGTGGCTGTATCTACAAGGGGGACTTTATCTACGGGGGGGACTTTATCTATGGAGGGGGGACTTTATCTACACGGGGGGGGGCTTTATTTACGAGGGGACTTTATCTACGGGGGGCTTTATCTACACGCGGGGGGCTTTATCTACGGGGGGTGTCTATCTACAGGGGGGGCTTTATACTATATATAGCCCCCTGTAGATATTTTCCACCCCTGTATATATAGCCCACCCCTGTAGATATAGCCCACCCCTGTATATAGCCCCCTGTAGATATAGCCCACCCCTGTATATAGCCCCCCTGTATATATAGCCCACCCCTGTAGATATAGCCCAACCCTGTAGATATAGCCCACCCCTATAGATATAGCCCACCCCTGTAGATATAGTCCCCCTGTATATAGCCCACCCATGTATATAGCCCCCCTGTAGATATAGCCCACCCCTGTATATAGCCCACCCCTGTATATAGCCCACCCCTGTAGATATAGTCCCCCTTGATATATCCCACCCCTGTATATAGCCCCCCTGTGGATATAGCCCCCCTGTAGATATAGCCTACCCCTGTATATAGCCCACCCCTGTATATAGCCCACCCCTGTAGATATAGCCCCCCTGTAGATATAGCCCACCCCTGTATATAGCCCACCCCTGTATATAGCCCACTCCTGTAGATATAGCCCCCCTGTAGATATAGCCCCCTGTAGATATAGTCCCCCTGTAGATATAGTCCCCCTGTAGATATAGTCCCCCTGTAGATATAGTCCCCCAGTAGATATAGTCCCCCAGTAGATAGCCCACCCCTGTATATAGTCCCCCTGTAGATATAGTCCCCCTGAAGATATAGTCACCCTGTAGATATAGTCTCCCTGTAGATATAGCCCACCCCTGTATATAGTCCCCATGTAGATATAGCCCACCCCTGTATATAGTATCCCACAAATAGCTCCCCTATAGTGCTCCACAGAAAGCCCACCCCTGTATATAGCCCCCTGTACATATAGTCCACCCCTGTATATAGTGCTCCACAGATAGCCCACCCCTGTATATAGTATATACAGGGGTGGGCTATCTGTGGAGCACTATATACAGGGGTGGACTATCTAGTGGAGCACTATATACAGGGGTGGACTATATGTACAGGGGGGCTATATACAGGGGTGGGCTATCTGTGAAACACTATATACAGGGGTGGACTATATGTGGAGCACTATATACAGAAGTGGACTATATGTGGAGCACTATATACAGGGGTGGGCTATATCTACAGGGGGGCTACATACAGGGTTGGGCTATCTGTGGAGCACTATATACAGGGGTAGGCTATATCTACAGGGGGGCTATATACAGGGGTGGGTTATATCTACAGAGGGGCTATATACAGGGGTGGCCTATCTGTAGAACACTATATACAGGGGTGGACTATATGTGGAGCACTATATACAGAAGTGGACTATATGTGGAGCACTATATACAGAAGTGGACTATATGTGGAGCACTATATACAGGGGTGGGCTATATCTACAGGGGGGCTACATACAGGGTTGGGCTATCTGTGGAGCACTATATACAGGGGTAGGCTATATCTACAGGGGGGCTATATACAGGGGTGGGTTATATCTACAGGGGGGCTATATACAGGGGTGGCCTATCTGTAGAACACTATATACAGGGTGGGCTATATCTACAGGGGCCTATATACAGGGTTGGGCTATACGTGGAGCACTATATAGAGGGCTGGGCTATATCTACAGGGAGCTATATACAGGGGTGGGCTATCTGTAGAGCACTATAGGGGGAGTTATTTGTGGGACACTATATACAGGGGTGGGCTATATGGGGGCACTATCTACAGGGGGCTCTATGGCAGGCACTATCTACAGGGAGCTCTATGGCAGGCACTATCTACAGGGTGCACAGTGTGTGTGGGGGACACGGTGTATGGCGCTATTATATATAGGGGCGTAGTGTGTGGTATAATGATAACTTTATATTTATTTATAGGTGCAGAAATGTTGGAAAAATGAGAAGCTGAAGACATGTGAGCGGCAAACTGCAGAGATTGGCTGTGACTTGGAGAATTCATCATAGAGGTCTGGATCGGATGGAGAAAAATAACTAAAATCTGAGACGTCACCGGTGAGTCACTTAATGTAAATGTTTATTCTGCCTCTAATCAGCACTGTAGTCACTGTGTGATCTGCAGTGAAATGATGGGTGGTGCGATTATGATATGATTTATTTTTTGTGAAACAGCATCTCCCAGCATATCCTTATCATTGTTCGGGCCATGCTGGGAGCTGTAGTTTTACGCCGTACATACCTATACGGCAGGGGTTGCACTAAATTGAGCTGTATTTGTGCTGGTGCTGTATATATGTACTGAGCTTGGTTCTGGTGTGTATAGAACCATATTGCTTGTAAAATGTACAAATGTTTTTATGCTCGCGTTACATAAAAAGAAATGTGGAAAAGAAATGACACGTCGATTGGTAGAGAAAACAAACACGGCGAGGGGGAAGGAGATGTCAGGAAAGAGGTTGGGGGGGGCGCCAAACTGAATCTTTGCCCCGGGTGCTGGAGAACCTAGCTACACCTCTGCACTTAACTCACACATGTGTGCGCTCTGGCTCCTTATGGCTGGACTGAGCTTTCAAGCGTACCCCAGTGGTCACTGTGGAACAGGACGGTCGCATGTGCAGACATCTCTGGAGAGTAGGGTGTCGACCGGATGGAAGGAGTTCATGGTCAGTGACCATGGACGTTACACTGTGCTCGAAATTTCTCTGACAGACATCAACTTGCACCAGATTGTTTAGGATCACACAATGTCCCACCCTATGTTGCAATGCATTCTGAAAGATTTAGTATTTTGTACTACTGTAGAGTGTCTTCTTTAAATACTAAACATCCCACAATGAGAGAAAGAAAAACTCTGTACAGAGATTGAACCAGCAAGGGATGGCTGAGGTGAGGAAGACGTAAAGCTAAAGCTATAAGGAATCCAGCAGAATTGTGGATAATAAATGGGTAACAATCAAGGACCTACCTCAAATCAACTTCTCATGCCTTAAAGGGGCCTTCTGTTTTTTTGTTTTTTTTATGCCATAAATATTAGATCAGCAGGAACCCAACTTTCAGGGCTGCTGACGATCAGCTGTTCGAAGGGGCCACGACACTATGATGAGCACCGCACCCCCTTCATTGTGTACCAGGCACATCTCCGTACTTTTAGTAGCGGGTGTGCCTGGTATTACAATTTGTTAACCACAGCTTTGTCTAATTCAAGCGAATAGGACTGAGCTGTAATACCAGGCACAGCCGCTACTAAGAGTACCGAGCTGTGCTGTATTGAGCAGTATAAGGGTATGTGCACACACACTAATTACGTCCGTGATTGACGGACGTATTTCGGCCGCAAGCCCCGGACCGAACACAGTGCAAGGAGCCGGGCTCCTAGCATCATACTTATGTACGACGCTAGGAGTCCCTGCCTTGCTGCAGGACAACTGTCCCGTAGTATAATCATGTTTACAGTACGGGACAGTTGTCCTGCAGCGAGGCAGGGACTTCTAGCGTCGTACATAACTATGATGCTAGGAGCCCGGCTCCCTGCACTGTGTTCGGTCCGGGACTTGCGGCCGAAACACGTCCGTCAATTACGGACGTAATTAGTGTGTGTGCACATAAGCAATAAAGTGGAGTGCCACAGCCCCTTCAAACAGCTGATCGGCAGGGGTGCCATGGGTCAGACCCCCACCAATCTAACAAGGATAGGCAATTAATATTAAGGAACCAGAATACCCCTTTGATAAGGTTTACTTAAAAGAGCTTCCAAGGACTACATGCCCAGTCATTGATTGATTTATTGACTGATTGATTGATTGATTGATTGATTCTAACGATCATATACTTTCCGTTTTCCTTTCCCATCGTGAGGAGACATGTGGAGGAGCTGAGATTCAATCCTTACAAAAAAGGCTCTTGCCAATTTCATCTAATAAATATTCCATTAATTATTCTGCATTAAGTTTAATTTACTGTAGTGCTTCTTAATGTAAGATCCTTGCAGGATATGGAAAGCTTGTAACACGGCTCAGCAAATGGCACTGATATCATCTGGGTGACTCAAAGCTTCTGCAGCTACACATATTATTATGAGGTATATACTATAATGTAAATCTTCAGCTTTTGACTTTCAATGTCCTGAAGAAGCAATACAGATGTTAATGCAAGTTCTTATCTATTTCACATAGCAAAAACGTCTTCAATCACTAAGAAATAAGAAGAAATGAAAGACATCAATAAATGATCAGTTCAGAAATTTATATCCGGAATTGAACTGAAAAATATTGGCCACGTCTTCACCTCTTCTAAACTGGATAGGATCACCATAAAGACCAAAAAAGAGGGTAATGGCGGAGGACCCCTAGATCACCAAGGTGGTGGAGTCCCCATGCATGTTTACTATGTATGCTATGCTTTACCTAACGTGTACTTTCCTGTATTTCAAAGTTATATTTCAGTCACATACAGAGCAGAAATCACAATTCTGCTGAATTTCTATTGCTCTCAGGTTTCAGGACCTCATGTTCTTCACAAATCATGTCCATCTATGGTACCTTGGGAGAGACATAGTGTTTAATCCATGCAATGTACAGCATTCTGATTTGAAACATACTTATTCCACAATGCAATGCACCAAACAGATGAGAAACACTGGTAGAGGCTGATCATGTCTGTATACTCTGTTCCTAGATGAATGAGGTCATTCAGCTCTAAAACTCCTACTAGAAATACAATTCCACTAAATTAATACTTAGCTGATCTAGAGGGATCTACCCAAATAGTAATCCTCTTTCTCAAATGTCCGATGGTAAGTACAGAACCATTTAAAAGGCACTTACCAACCTGACTGGATTGATCCAATATGTATCCTGATGAGGAATTCGCTTATCTCTAGAATTGTGCATAAAAAAAAACAAAAACCTACCCCCTCCCTTTACAAAATATACATTCTGATTCTGCGAAAAGGTTAAGCAGAAAGTTGGGTGTAATGTGAACAATCCCTTCAAATAGATTTCTTTTTGGTTTCAGTGAATGTTACATTGTATCTGCATTATGATTGCAATATCGTGTGCCATGCCCTATGTTAAGTCACAGTTACATTGCAATTTCTCAGCGCTGAGATTGAAAATACTTAAGAAAAAGCTTCACGTCTGTCTCATCTCATCTCTGAAGGGTTAGCCTGTCGCATCTTTCCTCTGATCTGTTCCTGCCCTGAACACACACATAAACTAATAGGGAAATAGATATCTTTTGACAGATTTTGCTGTTGACAATGAGGTGTGGCTGCTCGTACAGATGGCAGAGGAAGAGAGATTAAGAACAAAAAAACTCCGCTATTTATAAATACAATTAATCCAGTGTCATTAAAACCCAGGCATGTACATGAGCATAAGCTTTTCTGTGATGTCACCTATGTCACATGACTCCCGGTGAATATGTTATGGGTCTGATTACATTAAAGAATTACTTACTTAGTAACTTCCTAATACAGCGATTTTAAAAAAAAAAACAAAATAAAAAACACACATGGCTGCCCGGGAAAATCAAGATCAGATCGGTGAGTGGACTGTATCCTGAAAAAAATTCCCCGAAAACCATGCAGAGTTAATTTTTAAACATATCTCTTTTCCTCAAGATGTCAGTGGGGGTTGTCAAAAAAGCTAGAGAACCTCTCAAGATAATACATTTGGTATAGGTATTAATGTTAGCTGCTATAGGGCCATAGAAAAGGGTTCTTAGTCCAGGTTTGCCTTCTTCTTCCCCCCCATGGACCGTATAGGTCTGCACATGGCTCCCCTTCTCCACAGGTTTCACAATGTTAGAAAAATAGGGAAAAGGACCCATTGAGGGGAGCTGACTCATGCCCTACTATGCTTCATGGTTGAGGAAGGAAGGTGGTAACTAAGCACTGTCTCTGGATGTAGGGGTGAGATAGGGTAGCCCTAACCTGTTGCAAAGAGCTCCTACCCCATTTCTCTGTACACCCCTGGGAAATATTCTGTTTTCAAATCCACATATGAACTGTAGCAGAAATTTAAATTTTGCTATTTCTTGTGTAAATCATTGGCACTTCTTTTCATAGAGAGACAAAAAGAGGGAGAGAGACATTATTTGAAGATCCTCTCTGCTCCAGAAAATTGATGTAGATCCCCTTTATTTACTCAGAATTCCCTAATAGGGTTCTAAAAACTAGAAAGCCTTCATTACAACTATATTTTGGGCCAATGTACTACTACTGATTCGCTATCTTGATCGTTTCCAGAATATTAAATTGTCCATTCATAACCTCGACAGCAAAGGAAGTGTCCATCTAAAAATGTATGAGGAAAGGGTTAAGCAGAACACGGTGTAAATGTAATTAAACATGGTCACTTGGAACGACTTATGGATTCATTGCTTTGTTTTAACACATCGGTTTAAAGTGCAGTAGTTTGACTGTTTAGTTGGGTAATTAACATTATACATTAAGGACAGTGTCTAGTCATATGACTCCTGGAAATGTATTACTTGGCCTGTCCTGGGAGATTTGGATCAGCATTTCAACGTCTTTGTGTGAAGAAGTTACAGAACAGAATTGGAGGGAACGTTAGTCTGCTGATCACGCTCCCGGCGGAACCTTCCTAGAATGTAAATCTAAAAACAAAGAGAGGCATCGAGTGGCTGGGAGGACTCCTGAATGCACCCAGGGGACTGGCTTCTCATACTCTTTCAATATTCATTTTGCAAAGACTTCAGAAAAGTTCACTTGGTGACAGATAACTCTGTTAATTGAGGTAACAGATGAGAAGTCTTTTTAAGACTGAAAATGCAGATACAAATGCACTTTAATATATAAATTAGCTTTTACTTATCTCAATATATATATATATATATATATATATATATTCATATTCTTTATTTAATAATAATAATCTTTATTTATATAGCGCCAACATATTACGTAGCACTTTACAATATATATATATATATATATATATATATATATATATATATATATATATATATATATATATTCTTATAGTAAAATGTAGTTATATTCTTGTACATAGGGGGCAGTATTATAGTATTGTATTTTTATATATTGGAGTAGTATTATAGTATTTATATTGTACATAGGAGCAGTATTATAGTAGTTATATTCTTGTACATAGGAGCAGTATTATAGTAGTTATATTCTTCTACATAGGGGGCAGTATTATAGTAGCTATATTCTTGTACATAGGGAGTAGTATTATAGTAGTTATATTCCTGTACATAGAAGCAGTATTATAGTAGTTATATTCTTGTATATAGGGGCAGTATTATAGTAGTTATATTCCTGTACATAGGAAGCAGTATTATAGTAGTTATATTCTTGTACATAGGGGCAGTATTATAGTAGTTATATTCTTGTACATAAGGGACAATATTATTGTAGTTATATTCTTGGACATAGGAGCAATATTATAGTAGTTATATTCTTGTACATAGGGGGCAGTATTTTAGCAGTTATATTCTTACACATAGGAGCAGTATGATAGCAATTATATTCTTGTACATAAGGGGCAGTATTATAGCAGTTATATTCTTGTATCTAGGGGTAGTGTTATATTAGTTATAGTCTTGAACATAGCTGCAGTTTAATATTAGCCACATAAAACAGATTTAGCCCAATACATCAGACCAATATGTTCCTTTGATACTGTATTTCATGTAGGTCCCCTCAAAATGACATAGGCCAACTGTACAGAGACGCAGCTGCCTTCAACTAAGCCCAACAGCAATGGAGACTATTAATAGATTGCTTAACCTCATACTAAAGCCAAATATTAGAGTGATTATTATTTAAAGAGAAATGTTTAAGATGGCGTGAAGATCAAAGCCTCTTCTTCACTAAGAAGAAGCTTTTCAGGTCAAGTAATTCCCTTTGTTCTGTTTAGGCCAATCCAAACCTCTGCTCCAGTGTCATCTCTTAATACTTCCAGCTGGTCATTAGCTGTCAGGAAATGCTTTCGCCTTTAGCCATAGCTACCTGAATAATCAATCCGTCCCCATCATTGCCACCGCAGATAGAAGGCTGAGTCTGATGTTTGATGGATGGGTTATTTAAATGGCATACTGCAGTCTTGGCAGGGGTAGTGAGATCGGGGAAGGTTCTCATTTAAAAGCAGTAATGCAGAATGTGCATTGTGTCTACAATTAGGACTTACCAGAGGATACACAGGAAACAATTATACTCAGATTAGACCATTTAAACTGATGTCATAGGGAAAGAACATTTATTCATGAATATTGGCAACAGTGTAGTTACACTCAAAAGGGAAAAAATATATATGGAAAGTCATGAGCATCTGTAAGAAAAGTGAAAAGGACTGTCTGTATCGCTGCACGTCAAGCTCTAGTGGGGATAAATCCATGTTCGCATTTGGCTACCAAGTACCTAAATACTGTATATGTATAATGTAATGGATGGAAGGATGAAGCATAGCAATATATGTGTTTATTTTGTCTGGTCTCTGAAAAAGGACTATATCATCTCATTTTTATTGATTCAAAATATATACTTAAAATAACTTTTTTTTATCCTAACCTACTTTTTTTCTGATTGCCTCTACTTTCTATGATTATGAGGGGAACCATTTGCTGTTGCAACAGCAGTTCCAGAAATTTGCTTTGCAGCAGGTGCCTGGACAAAGGAAAAGTCAGAAAAGAACCTACTGACTTCTATGAGAGAATGGGGTGAGCATGCTCAGTGTCTTGTGTAGAAGCCATTGTACAGAGTGGGGGAGAAAGTAGGATGAACTGACCCTATAAACTATTGTTAATGATGTGATGCTGTGTTATCTTCTTCCCGATTTATAACAGAGGTGTTGCCTTTCATTGTAACTCCAACCCTTAATCGTAGTGAGATGACTTCTGCCCCCAGTGTACATACCAGAAGCTGCAAAATGTCAGAAAGTGTCAGACTATTTTGAGAGTTCAATGGTCATTAGGAAAATTGCAAAGTTTCAAGATTTTTTTTCATACAAATGATATCATAGAATATAAAAAAAAAAACATATAAAAAATATTGTTAACATAAAAACTTGATTTAAATAATTTCCGACAATAGATTCCTTTTAATTCCCTATTTGGTTAAACTTGACAATGTTATTGCCTTCTTGTTCATGTAAAAATATATAATGACTTAATTGACTACCGGGGAATAAACTGCTTCTTCAGAAGAGCACTTAATATTTTTTGTACAAATAAAAGACATGAAATTAGAAAAAAAATTAAGCAAATAAAAAAACAATATAAAATACATTCTAGACCAAAAGTATATATAGTATATATTACTTTACCTTACAAAATATAAATAAAAAGGTTGTAGGTCTAAATTCCACAGTCAGTTTTTATTACCTCATTTTAGTTATGTTTATTTTTTGCATTTCATTTGTAGGAGGTTGTTTTAAATGCGCAAATCTGAAGAAGCAGTATTTCTCTTGTGTTTCAATTTAATAATGAAAAGATGATGTCATTTTACATCAATGAGGTCTATAACAAATAAAAGGTTAATGGTTTACCAGGCACTTAATTAAAAACAGGCACTATAAAATAAATATAAATATTACTATGCTTGATACATTCATCCATCAATTCATCCATCCATGTAAAGAATACATTAACTTTACTCAAAATCAGAATTACAGATAAATTTAAAGTCTTCATTGCGGATCAAATTAAATATCTTTACCCCAAGCTTCTGCCTCCCAAGGCCAATTATAACTATGGATATTCTAAAAGATAAATGATATCCTTTTTATGCAACCTGCAACATTTGTTTAACCTTCCCCAGTGTTTTAGTAATTTTGTAATTATTAATGTGGTTAGTTTTACAAGTTGCCAATAAAGAAAGTTAAATTAATTAAGAAATTGTATTACAATTATAATAATATTTTTTTTTTTACAGAAAGTCTTACTCAAATAAATTAAAGAGAATGGTAGTGATTCAAATAACATAGGAAATGACAGGTCAATGAATATCATTTTTGTTCGAATATAATTCCCAATATAAAAAGAAGTGTACGGGACAAAAAAAAACATGGCTGTCAGAAACAGTGCCGCACCTGTACATGGGCTTTGTCTGGTATTGCAGCTCAGTTCCATTGAAGTAAAAAGATTTGAGTTGTAACTCTACACAATACATGGATACGTGTATCATTGCTACTGGAACAAAGTAGCCATGTTTTTCTAATCCCGGAAAACTCCTTTAAAGGTGGGGTACATCGATGATGTACAACAGAAAAAAAGAGAAACTCTGCTGCCTTTTTACAATGATTGCATTTTCCATTTGCTTGACATATTGTATATTATAGATGAAAGCCAGATAAAAATAAAGAGCAAGAATCTGCTTGAGATAAAAACATAAATTCATTTATTAAAAAGACTCTTACAAAGAGGATTACGTAGATTTGAGTACTGTCACTTGTTGGCTTCATAACTTCTAAAGCCCAGAAATATGGATTTTGTAGATCAGGTATTAAAACCATTCCAAAAGCACCGCCGAGTGCTTATATATATATATATATATATTTTTTTTGTGTTTTCAAAAGCTCCATGCTTTTCAATATGTGAACCTTTTATTTCCGACAAACCACACCAGCTGCTTTAATTTAGTTTGTATGGATTTGTGTATTTAGAGGTTTCAACAAAAAGCAGAATCTGCCAGCATTACCAAGCACAGGCTGCTTACTGCTCTCTCTAATGATGAGACTTATCAGATATAGAGCATTTCATATACAGAGAAAAGTCATTGCCTCTTTGCTATTTTTTTCTTTTTGTCCTTTAAGGTTTAATTTGCTCTTGGGGATTCTACGGGGCATGGAGACTTTGCAAGAACAAGTATCTGCTTCTTTCCACTCTTGATATTTTCTGATATTTGACTCTCTGAGGGTGGGAGGAGAACCCATACACATCTTTTTGATTTTGTGTAGACTCTTTAGAAAATCAAATTATCAGCTCATGTTGGGAAGCGGCCTGGTTAAATTTCAATTAAGTCTAAGCAAGTTACTACTTGAATAGTTCTTACACATTCAGGACACATAGAGTGATTTAATATTTGATGGCTCTGTAACAAAAGACAGCAAAGTTAAGAAAGGGAAGTGATATATTGAAATTCAAATATATTTATTTTCAATGTTGTATCGATATATGGGCCACACTGGTGTTGCTCTTCATTAAACCATAAATACTGTATGTTTTATTTACATAATATAATTGAATGCATAAATAGTTTAGATTTTTTTTCAATAATTGCAGTATTAGAGACTTCTATCTCTGAGGTTCAGATGCTAGTGATTTAGCAAAGATTGACTGTAGGTATAGAAAAGTACCAGTCAGGGGATGATCCACTAAGCCTCCTTCATTAGTTAATGCCATTAAAAAAAAAATGCACTGTGATTCAACAAGATTGATTTTGTTTTAGACCATGCCAGTTGGGTCATGTGTAAATTTAGTGCAAATAAGAAAAGTGGTATTACCCATGGTGAACTATGATATTCCAGCTGTAAAATTGGAAGTCAAAGTAGGAATGAAAGTTAAATTTTTCATGAAATTTTTGAAGTAAAAGAAGAAAATGCCTTGGTATCACTTTAAGTTATCTGTGAACTCGTTTGATTTTGATCAAGATTTCGAGATAAAGTATCTGTCCAACCTGTCCAACCAATTATACAACAGGAGCAGCTTGTTCATCACTTAAGAGGAAAATGAGGTTTTCACAGCCCCAAACCGTTCCTAACATAACCATGCTAAATTCTGATTATTATATATAAATGCATAATCAAAGCTCATTACCACCCTGTAATGTTTATCCAAGGTCCATTAAAGGGAAATTAGGTTAAAAACAATTACAACAATGAGTGAGGATACTGAGGGTTTATTTTTCCTGGACCCTCATTGCATCCCTCTGAATTGTAAAGTTCTGCTGAATATGAATATGTTGGCGCTATATAAATAAAGATCATTATTATTATTAATATTATTATTATTATTTTTATTGTTCTTACTGATCCAAAACCAGCGTACAAATATGTAGACTAATATGACTGTTTATGGTTTATAAACGGAGTTACCCTTTAAGGAGTATCATTTGAAATAGAGGATTGAGGAAAACGACGGTACAAATTGCTGTCTATTTTAGTATATTCTTCTTGGATGTTTCTGCTCTGTTCAAACATAACCCAATATAAAGGTTATACATTCTACCCTACAATAATTATAGCTGGCCAATAATGTTTCTGTACTAAAGAGTATCACATACTAAAATGTACCCACAAATACCGAGAACTGTTTAATAAGGTTAAGGTAAGACAGTTAAAGGTTTTAGCATGAGACATCTTAAAGAAAACATTACATTTCAGGGCTGGAGATTATTGCATAGTTTATGTAATTGAAGGCTGGCTCATGTCATCACCTGAGGCGTGCAATAATCTACCATAAGCACACATTCTCACTGTGTCATATTGCTGGAAAATAATCCTACTCTGCATTCGGAGATATGATACTTCTATCTTCCCAAATACATATTCCACCTTCATCAAAAATTTTGCCCCATCTCCAAACATGTAGGAAATATTAAAATTATCTCTATGTGCCGTTTCCATTTTCTTGTTCACAAGACTGATCCTCTATTGAGACCCATCTTTTATCAATCTGCTTCGACAATAGACACTTGAATCAAAAATTGGACCTTTTCATTACTTCTAGGCTAGAGAGACAATATATTTGCCCTGTAAAACAAGTCTGATATTACTGAGAAGAAGGCTGAGAGAGGATTATGTTGTGTATTATTATCCTATTATTATTGTTTTGTTATAGTTCTTTTTTTTCTAGAGCTTTTTATGAAGGTTCTGTCCTTTTCTGTGTCTTGGCAAATATCTAGACTTTTGGATTTTAGCTGTATTATTCATTTTATGGTAGAGTTGCAAGTTTGTTATATCTATAAAGTGTGTATCAGTTGACGACATGTGGTCTGCACTCATGTTGGTGCCTTTTTTCCACCCGATAGACATGGTTAAAAGACCCCATGAATACATGCATATCCAGTTCACAGCAACAGCTGTGTATTTCTTGCCAGACACAGGTGAGGACAGGACCAGTTAGGCTGCATGCACACTTCATGCCGCACATTTAATGCATGTTTTTGTACCAACCTACTTGGAACTGACCACCTAGATGAGTCTACGGTGGCATGCACACTTGCTCTCAGAGTCCCATTCTCCGCTCCATCCTTAACTACCAAAAATCAGAATGGAACACAGCTCAAGGGAGAAAGGAAACATTCTCAGAGAAAGTTTTTGGCAATGTCTCCACTCTCTTCATGAACTAAACTCTTGAACACAAGTGTTCATGTAATAATGAAATATAATATATAGAGGAAGGGTGGGGTTCTTCAAGATAGCTACGAGCAGAGAGAGTGAGATACATTTTAGGGGACATATACCCAAAGTTCCACCTACAATTATAGGTGTTAAAAACATAATAATAATAATTTTTATGATGCTATATATCAAGAGTATGATACCCATAGATAGGAATCATAGAATTAGTTTTAACTGTGCTTTACCCTTGTATAAAACATGATTTTAATTCCTTGTGATAACATTATGTAGATTCATCATATATGGTATGGCAAGCCGCTATAAAGAATTGTTCTACTATGTGCATGCCAACAATAAATCTATTGTATGTGATTTGTGGTAATTCATATGATACAAACCTAAGGATTAATAAAAGGGAGAAAAATAAGATCATGGAGTGACCTGATGAAAAATAAACTCTACATTTTTCTAAAATAGAATATATAGAGCTCATGTTTCAGGTTGATACAAGGGCTATCTTATCTAAGCGTATATAAAAAAAAATAGTAGTATTGACTAGTGGTCAATAAAGGTATTGCAAGAAAGTTTTTAGAGGAAGAAAGTTTGTACTATATTTTGATATAGCATCTGAAAGAAGTAAACTTATACCTTCTTAATGCATGTTCATTGATCAATAAGAATCATAAAATATTATATAGTAAAGATATGAGAGAGGACGCAATTCCTTTAAGGAGTCCATTTAAAGATGCTTCAAAATGTTTTAACATTCGTTATGAGAGTCTGAAATCTTGTATATGTACAGAAAACAAATGGTGTAAATAGAAATACAAATTATAAAAAAGAAAGAAAGAAAGCTTTGTTTTAATGTTCTGCCTGCAGTAGGGGATATGTTCAGTAGATAGATGTGCCTATAGAAATGAGTTAAATTACAGCTTGAAACTCTAACATTTCTCCAGCAAGAAGTAGTGAGAATTACTGTACAATTTTCTTCTTTTTATTACTCTAAACAAGAGATAAAAATGGGAAACCATAGGAGGCTAATTAGTGGTCCATAATGCCGCTGTAACCAGTGAAATAATCTTTATTTTCAAATGTCAAATACAGGCAAGAACCTTATAATTAGCTGTAAAGTTTAAGTGTCAATTTATCCAGTCAATATGCACGAGCATCTGACAACCATATCTATCAGAAAGGAATAATTTCGTTGGGTCCTGCTTTAACCTGTTGCTTGCTGAGCTGTAATGGAAGGCAATATAGAATCATTTGGATTTCTAGAACATCATATTTATTAGTTTTTCTAGTAGTGAAGTTAAAGGAACACTAAGTTATGCCTTGTACAGGGTCTGAGGGGGGCAGTGGCAGTGTGGTTTAATGAAGAACAAAGAGTGGATTTCTGTGCCATGCACCGCCTACTCAGGCCCTCACTATGCAGAACACATTGTATCAGTTTTTTCCCCCTGTAGTGTTCCTTTAAGAAGTTCCCTGAACTTTCGGAGTACCAGAAATCAGGTTAGGATTTTTATTTCCCATTTGCAAGACAATGAATGTATGGAAACTCCAATAATAATAATAAAAATATTAACAATCTAGCTGCAGTAGTCGTTTCTAAATGCATGAGAAAAAAAATTGTATTAGGCTTACCCACTACTCTTTTTATGATGAATGTCACACTCATCTTGCATTAGGGTGAAGCCCCCTATGTACAAGACTATAAATACTATAATACTGCCTTCTATGTACAGGAATACAACTACTAAAATACTGCCCCTATATACATGAATATAACTACTATAATACTGACTCCTATGTACAAGAATATAACTACGATAATACTGCCCCTATGTACACAAATATAACTACTATAATACTGCCCCCCCATGTACAAGAATATAACTACTATAATACTGCCTCCTATGTGCAAGAATATAACAGCTATACTGCCTCCTATGTACAAGAATATAACTACTATAATACTGCCCCCTATGTACAAGAATATAACTACTATAATAGTGCTCCTATGTACAAGAATATAACTACTATAATACTGCCCCCTATGTACAAGAATATAACTACTATAATACTGTCTCCTATGAACAAGAATATAACTACTATAATACTGCCTCCTATATACAAGACTATAAATACTATAATACTGCCCCTATGTACAAGAATATAACTACTATAATACTGCATCCTATGTACAAGAATATAACTACTATAATACTGAGTCCTATGTACAAGACTATAACTACTATAATACTACCCCTATATACAAGAATATAACTACTATAATACTGCGCCCTATGTACAAGAATATAACTACTATAATACTGCTTCCTATGTACAAGAATATAACTACTATAATACTTCCTCCTATGTACAAGAATATAACTCCTATAATACTGCCCCCTATGTACAAGAATATAACTACTATAATACTGCCCCCTATGTACAAGAATATAACTACTATATTACTGCCTCTATGTACAAGAATATAACTACTATAATACTGCCCCTATATACAAGAATATAACTCCTATAATACTGCCTCCTATGTACAAGAATATAACTACGATAATACTGTCTCCTATGTACAAGAATATAACTACGATAATACTGTCTCCTATGAACAAGAATATAACTACTATATTACTGCCCCCTATGTACAAGAATATAACTCCTATAATACTGTCTCCTATGTACCAGAATATAACTACTATAATACTGCCTCCTATGTGCAAGAATATAACAGCTATACTGCCTCCTATGTACAAGAATATAACTACTATAATACTGCCCCTACGCACAAGAATATAACTACTATAATACTGTCTCCTATGTACAAGAATATAACTACTATAATACTACCCCTATATACAAGAATATAACTTCTATAATACTGCCCCTATGTACAAGAATATAACTTCTATAATACTGCACCCTATGTACAAGAATATAACTTCTATAATACTGCCCCTATGTACAAGAATATAACTGCTATAACACTGCCCCCTACGGAAAACAATATAACGGCTAGAAAACTGCCGCTATGTACAATAACAGAACTGTTTTATTTATGCCCCCTATTGGGATTGCCCTGATCTCAGTAATAAATCTGTGTGTGTGAACATTGCTGTAATAATCCCTCTGATACCTTAAAATAATGAGATATTTATAGGAACAGGCAAAGACCTACAGACTACTGGAAGATGAATCTTTCTACAGAAACCAAAAGTATTTGTCTTCCCTTTGATCCATCATCAGCTGATGCCTAAACCTAAGATCCTGGCATCTGAGTACAATGCAGTCAATGGAACTTGGTAAGAGTGCAGTTCACGTTCTATAGCCGTTGTGCACTATACAAAGAAGAAATAGAGTATTATTACCTGGTACAACACATCCGATGGTTTTTCTCAAATATTACTCCATGGCCTCCAGGGAGCACTTTGTAATTTTATAGAGACAAGTAAAAAGGCTTTAGAAATGCGTAGTATATTTCACCCACGCCATTTAAGTGTCCTGTGGGGAGGTATGGAACCAACTGTCTATTTATCTCAACTTGCCCTGGAAATTCCAGTCTCAGCAGCAAATAGTTACTGTTTATTTCCAGCGTCTCGTTGAGGTAATTTAGTCGGGATGACCAGGAAAGACTGCGCAGCAAGTGGCACAGAGCGAATAGCTAGAGGGAGACAGGTTAGGTAAAATATACATCAATCTCCTCCTCCTGCAAGCCTGTCTGTAAGCCGCAAATTTCCAGACTGGACGTAAATGCCTTTAAATTTTGTCCCATAATCCTTTGCTAGCCCATCAACCATGTCAACATACTGTACAGGGTGAAATAAAATGTTGAAATCTTAGAAAGGCGCTGGAGAGAAGTGTATATTAAAAAATGATCTTTTTTATTCATCCTCGAGTATGTCAATTACTCTGATTCTCAAACCAGGCATATTAGCTCTATAATGTGTAAAAAGCACTGCAATTTACCATTATTTCAACCCCAAACTGTGGGACAATTATAAGCCACACGTCTTCTGCTCAAAAAAGTAACGCCTACTTTAATGCAAATGTTTATAAACCACGCCCATTGTGCGTGTTGGTTCAGAGGACAGAGCCCAGGGACAACACCATACATAATACACCTTTCAATTTTATATCAGTAATAATGGTTTATGTTGTGGCCCAGAGATATTATCTCAGAAAACTGATGTAATATCTATGGCCCTGAATTCTGAGATAATATGTAAAAAAATTAAATGGCCCTTTAAAAAAAGTAAATAAGTTGAATATGTGTTAAAAAAAACATAAAATAAACCCCAATGTACTGTACTTAGTTTTAAAATCCCCATGATTGCCTCGTCTGCCACAGATCATCATAGCTGAAGGAAGTGATTGGCTACCACGGAACAACATGCCATCACTGCAACGTAGATCATCGGAGATTAAAAGAACAGCTTCATAATCTTATACTAAATTTACATCCATTGATGTACTAATATGCATATAATTTGCGGCTTATACCATAAGGTGGCATAATGTAGAGAAAATTATTTTACGCGCCATCTTGATAAATTTGGATTCAATTTGCTCCATTTTTACCAACTTCTTACCAACTAGTAAATTCCTGCATTCTACAACAATATTTAAAAAAATGTTTCATCCATTGTTAAAACTTATTTCCCTAATGTGGACATGCACATATTATGGTATAATACCAGCCATGGACTTCTATGGGGTCCTGTATATAAATACCACAGGAAAAAAAAATGGTAGAAGGTGCCATCGAATGCAATATAATAGAGCTGTCAACCCCCCATTTTTTCTAAGTGGAGAATATATCTGTGATACGATGCTGCACGGAGCGCTATATAGTGGCACACCGCTCCTGCACACGGCTCTGTTGTGTGCATGAGGCTTAACAGTACTGCACCTAATGTTATTTCAAGCTCAATCTAGATACAGTTGCTCCCAACGGCAGCTTAATAGTTAATAGAAGTCAATGTAGTTTAATCTGGTCATATATTTTATTTATTATACATTTCACTTTAAAGATAATAAAAGAGGAACGGCGATGACATGTCTGCTCACGTCTCCTAGCAGAGGATGAGCAGAGGTGAATTTAGCATGCATTTCAGATTTAAATGTCTGCTGATGATAAACAGGTGTCCTTGGGATTTTAAGATTCCATGGAAATGTGTTGTTAATCTTCCCCCGAGAACAACCTTTTACTGGAATAGCAAATCTACTTCAAGCTACCAGGCGACATCGCTGGAAACAACTTTCAGGCACATCCTACCAGAGGAGTTAGATCTTTATAGACTTGGGTAGGTGACTGCAGGATACACTGACGATGAACAAGGACAAACTAAAATAATTCCCCTCCATCATCACGGTTTGATTCATTACATGTCATGGGCCCGCTCCTCAGGAACCTTAAAGAGGTTGTCCGGTTTAGAAAACTAATCTTTAAATGCCCTATAAATAAATGAAGGGCCCTCATCTATTAGCCAGCGCAGAGAGTGGCTACAAAGAGTATCTCTCACTCTGGAGGACACGACATGTCCATACATTGCACGGACAGCCCATTGATTTTAATGGGAACTGTGCAATGCTTTATTTTCCCTGTGGGGGCACTGCAGAGAAAATGACTAGTTAATAGTAGGTTCCCCCACAGATTACACTTTATCACTAGTGTACTCCGAGCAAGACGCCCCGTAACCATCTTGTGATCCTTCTAAATAAAAGAGATTGTCTAAAGCTTTTAACCCCTTTCATTTTATTGTGTTTATGTTGTGCTGCAGTCGTATAATTTACATCATTTCTGTGATTAAAATACATATCATCCGATTAGGTATTAAACATGAGCAACTAAAGGGCGACGTTCATGTTTGCTTTGCAGGCAGAGAATTTACAGAGCTCGGAACGAGTATAGTATCTATTAATGTGCATCGTCAGATCTTTACATGAATGACCCAAAAATGTGCATCTAGTGTAAAGCTCAAACCATTCATTTTCCGCATGACTTGTGCCTGACACAGATTGTTAGTGAGTGGAGTGATTTGCAAACAGAATGGAGACTGAGAATATAGGGTGAGGGCAAATATCAACTGGAATAATTTGATATCATATGTTTTAAAGCGTGAGGGTTGTAAAGAAATTCAGAGAATGGCAGGTTCTGAATGAATGATGTGCTAATAGGCGGCTGATATACAATATGATGAGATTTGTGGTCCTTAAAAACTCAGGAAAACAATCATTTAAACCTTCTATTGAAATGTAAAAAAAAATAATCTTGAAACCAATAAATGTAAAAAAAAGGTAATTTTTTCGATATTTTGCCGAAAATTGTTCGGGTTCAGTGTCTTAGGATGTACAACAAAAATGTTACATTTTTTGGTTCGGAATCCTATATCTTACGTTTCCATGAACTTACAGTATGTCTAATGCTGCAGCTATAATAAAAGAGGAGAAACAAGCTACTTCATCTCTCACTGATTTGGTTTTTAATAAGCTTTAACAAAAGGGGAGGGTTCTAAATTACCCAAAAGGTTGCAGCCACCGAATGTTTCAGTTGACATCCTATACTATAAGTCATTTCCCATAGAAGCCAATTCAAATTGAGGACAACCTCACAGTTATGTTCACGCATGTTGTTTTTGAACATTTTCAACGTGGATTTTTTAATTTTTACAAAAAACAGCAAAAAAAATAATGCCAACCTTGAATACAGTATTTCAAGTACAAACAAAAACGCCACCCTGTGTTAAATAGCAAATTGTATATATTTTTTTTAAAGTAGTAGTAGTGTAGATAAAAAATTTCCATAACTAACTTGATAAGAAACCTTACTTAAATGCCAACATATTGCACCCACCAGAGACCCTTTAGACATCGACTTATTTTTTTGTGGGTAAAAATTACTGAATATAATTAGTTTTTTATTTTTTTTAAATGCATTTTTTTATTAACCTACAAAAACTCCTAAAACATATTATTATTAATATTATCATTTTTATTATTAATAATAATAATAATTATAAATATTTTTTTATGATAAAAAAAATTCTGTAAGCCCCATGTGACCTTTACTTTTTTTACTTGCTATTTGACACTTGAATGCTTAGGGTCAGAAAAACATATAGAATTTCAAAAGAAAGGAACACGCATCTCTCAGCAGTCTTCATGAGATGTTCTGAGGGAAACGTAGACATCAGCACTGGAATGGATCAGCTCAGCTCCAGAGGGACGTCTTAAATGTCCCGGGTCACAGAGCCAAATTGTGTCGAGAGTGAAAAAAACCCTGTTTGCTATTTAGTACATGACAGTTCCTCGCTATGAGGAAAAAATGAATGATGTTCTGCTTCCTCTGGTGGCATTGTCTTCAAGATTTCTGAGAAAAAGAAATTACTTGTTCTCACGGTGCTTGGAGGACTATTTGTTATGGACTTTCTACTTGTAGATGTGATCCCAGAATAGAAGCTGACTAGTAAAAAAAGAAAATTGTATAACTTTAATGGGAATGGTGATATTTATTGCGGTGCTATTAATTTATAGCTGTGCCGGCTTATAAAGAGGAATGTTTTGTTTAACCTTGCCATACTTTGTCTTTGTAAAGTAAGTTAGTAGGAAAAAAAAGCGTTGAAGTCTCTCGATAAGACACATATTTTTTAATACTTAATAAAATTACATTTAACTAATTATAATTGTTTTATTTCTTAATTTCTGTGATTATTATATTTTTATACGTGTTTCCAATGAATCCTTAATAACTACCAATACGCCTTATTAAGGGGATAATTCATGGAATTGACTAATAAATCTGCCCCAATGTGTGTTACAATTTTAAAAAATCTAAAGCCCTATTTCTCACAAAAGGAGATATGCAAACCTTTATTAAAGGGGTCGTCTCATCACAGTGTTCCCCTTTAGATCAATTCTTCAATATTGATATCATCAAATATAATTAAATATAATTAATTATGAAAAATACCTGATATTCCCAGATATTCCTCCACTAGAATCCAATAGCATTGAGAATGTTATTTTAGGTTTCTCCACGCTTCGTCCACCAGAGGTGCCTATTAGTGTGTTTCGGCACAGCCAAAAGTGTGGTGGCGTCATACCGGTTTTTGACATCCACATGGGTATTACTAAGGCATGTGATTTTGCATTATATGCACTTAGTGTTGCACCTTTTTTGATACACGTTGTGGCGACTATATGCATCTACCTCCCTTCTTGTCCATGTTTGCCTAGTAACATTGCAAGGCATTCCTTCTATGATATATATCTGCATACTAGGATCTATTTGCTAAACGGTATATTATTGGCACTACGCAATTTAATATGTAGATATAGTTATATGGTGATGAACATATGTAAACCCAGTACATTTCACCTTATCTATTGTGTGATTTATGTGTATTATAATAAAGTTTTGTGATACTTTTTCAGAATATTGGTGTTTATTCTCATGATTTTGTAGGTTTGTAGATATGGTTTTGGCTGGGATCACCACTTTATTGGTCCACATGCAGTAGGATACTTATTGTTAACATGTGATTCCTGTTTATGCATAGCATTTTTGTAGGCTTAATGTTATCTATAGGAGAGTATCTATATTTTGTGTGGCATGTAATGTTGTGAAGTAAGTGAATTCTAATATTTGTACACATTTGTACACATAAAATCTCAAAAGAATATCTCCCAATTTAAAGGTGCTCATACAGATTAGTCAGACCATGGCCAAACCCACGGATGTCAGAGTGTTCGGCAGACAATCTAATGTGTATGGGGACACTCAACTTTCCCCTGGTGATAGATGTTAGGGGGAAGAAGGATCTGGTATGGATTTCAACCTGCCCGATCCTTTGTTAGAATGGGAGATAAGCCATTACCAGTGGGTCTAGCAGCAGCTTTGCCCCTCTCCCCATTGAAATAAACTTGCTTGCTCAGCCGAGTGTGCATGTATATGGGGGTTAGGAAATATTAGTGTTTTCCGAACGATTATTTAATGTGTATGGCCACCATAATATTTTCAACACAGTGATCTGCATTCATAGTGGTCGAACACATCTCCAAGATCTTTAACAATTCACCCTCACTGGGGTACTGCAAAACAAAAAATACAAAATATACAAAATTAAAAAATAACTGCTATGCACCGGTAGTTCTGGTTGATTATTATTGTCTTTGCTACTTCCCTCAAATCCCATTGGGAAGGTGAAAAAAATGCAGCTAAGATCTCTTCTTATTCAGGCCATTGTAAAAATAATAAAAAATAATATCAAACTGAGTACAAACATAAGATCTAAAAAGAATAATCTCGACCATGTAACGCTTTCAACACCGTGTTCTGCCCTTAAATGCTTGACCCAGCTGTTTGATGTGCGTCTCCTCCTGAGATACCGGCTGAGAGAGTAAAGTCCAGGAATGGTCACATCTGCCTATTATCACCATGTGATCAGTACAGTGCAGTACGTGCACCTTCAATGACTATCCTTCCCTGCCTCCTAATTCCCTTTTTTCTGCTAATTAACTTTACTAGATGTTTCCCTTTGCATTACTTTTTAATGACTGATCTTGCTGCACCATTCTATCTCGCTTTAAAGAGAATTTATCATTAGAAAATGACATTTTGTATAAATCGACTTTTATGTTAAATATTTTTGCTGGTATTTTTTATTTTCTATGTTACTATCTATATTTAGAATGATCCTGAAAGATTGCAGTCTTTGTACTAACCACTGAGCTCTTACAATAGGCTGCCCATTTTTATTACTTTGCAGCTTGTGCTGGGTACACTGTGGGCAGAGTCAGCGATCATCTCATTATCAGCAGAGGGCAGGATCACAATGAAAGGTAACACATCTATTGTAAAGACATAGATAGGTAACACATGACCACTTCATTCACAAATGGTGATAGACACAGTTGTTCCTCTCCTCCTCCTTCCTACAGAGCATGCCCACAACCATCTTAAATAAAAGGACTTTTCCAACTGAGGCTGCATTAGTCCAAATCTATTGCCTGTATTATACATATAGAGGGGGCCATGATGTTAACATAAGATGGTTGTTGCCTAATGTCAGAATTCAGTATCTCCATTGTATGACAGGAATAAAAGTATTTTATCATTTCAGAACTGTCATATAAAGTCATCTATGATGATTCATATGTTATTGTGTATTGCCAATACTCGCCATATGCCAGACAATATATAAAATAAATGTTTTGGTTCATCTAATTCCAAAAGTACATGAACAAACTGGAATCTATCCCATAGATTGTCAAGTCCTGTGAATCTAACATCCTCTGAGAATAGTCCTAATGCTGGATATCATGAAATGGCCTAATGGTCAAGAATATTCAAGGTCAGAACCCACAAATATAAGTGATGTATATATCTAACTGAATGGGGAGAAGTGGTAGGACATGTGGGAACAATGATCGACAAGCTACAGATGTAGCCATTTCTATTTTGACTGTTAGGCCTAATTCACACAGTGTTTTTTGGCGTTGATTTTGACGTGAAAACTGTGTCTGAATCTGAGCGGAAAAAAGAGCGCCATGCCCTCTCTTTGAGCGGCTTGCTGCTCGTTTGAAGGACTTCTTGCTGCATTTTTTGCATTTGACCGTCAAAAAAATGCTGCCATTTCAAAATTTGTCTCAACCCTGAAGGAATTGTGAGGCAGATTTTTTCTGCCTGACAAAAACCTCTGTGTGAACATACCCTTAATGCGTTAAATGCACGTTGGCACTAAATTTTACTTGACTTTTTCAATGGTTTTTGAATGTTTAAATCTTACTAAATCTGTATGATGACACTTAAGTTAAACAACACTCCCGTGACTTAAAAAAATTATAATAAAGGTTATCTAGGGCTTTGCCAATGCCTGGATGTACAAGTGAGAATAATGATGATAATAACAACAATAAAATAATAATAATAATAATAATAATAAAATAATAATAATCATCATCATTATAATCATACTGCAGTAAAACCCTTTTACTATAATATCTTAAAGTTCAAAAATTATCATATTCTTGTTTTGGGCAAAAATGTCAAGGTAAACTATAATCTTTCAATTCTAAAAGTAGAAAACTGACCAAAAAAAAAAAAGAGCAAACAAAAACACAACAAAGAAATAGTCTTTTTTTTCATTTATGATGATATTTTTGTCTTCATGTATAGTAATTATATTTTTTATATTTCTCTGACTGATAATCTGCAATTTGTCATGTCCCATTAAAAGCTGATGAACGACTTTTCCTTGTGTAGTAATAATCATCACCATTATCGTAATATTATTGGTTGCCCAATTAATACATAAATTAAGATTGAATTTGTGAGATCCGTACATATCAATACTAAAACGGCCTCCCTAATCTCACTTTTTTTCTTTTTGTAATGTTATGGCTGTTTTATGCTCCTATAACAATGTGCTTGTGGAGTTTCCTTGTATTTAAACATCTTTAGCCAGAATAAATGAAAGCAAAAAAACAACAAAAAACTACACGCCAGGGCTTAAAAACAAATATCATTATCTGTAAATATCCGCAATGGAACATCAGACAAAGATTTTTATGCATTCAAATATCATTTTGTTAAGCGAGGCTGGTAAATTGGAACATTATAAGATGACCTTTTCCTTTCCAACATTGCAATGTAACACATAGACCAATGATTTTCCATCATTTTCCCTGTAACGAAAATGTTTTATCTTGCGCGACTCCTGTTACAGACTGAAATATCTTTAGTCTATTGTATAATCAAGTTAAAGCCGCATCAAACCTTGATGTGAGATCAGGGTTAAGGCCTTTGGCTTGTTTTTGCAAATAGCCGTGCACTTTATGTCAGGCCGTGACACCAGGAGGTAAATGAAACTGCCAGTCTTAAATAAAGATGGAAGTTACAAAGTAGAATAATAAAAAAAAAACCTGTATTAACAATGGCGTGATCCCACCGTAGGCCTAGAGTCGCATCTGATTGCCTTCTTCCAACAGTGTTTTCCAATACTTAGGTTAGAGGACCGTGCCCAGTATTTGACCCCTTAGTTCAATATATAAGCAAATAATTACTCTGATTGGGATAAACAAGGCCTAAGGGGTTATTCCAACCAACATATATAATTTTAAAATATTAGGTAATTTATTTGTTTACTTATTTACATCTACTAAATTTAAAAAACATATGTAAAATAAATAATAGTGATATATTTAATTTGTTATTTCTATATATTTTTTCCATGTATGGTATGTGTGTGGGTGTGGGGGGTGTGGGATTAGCAAGAATATTCATGAATGTCCAAACATGGTTCCTCAGATATTTTTCTCTTTCTTTTTAACCCCTTAATGACCCGCCTATGTAAGACCTAGCTAATGACCAAGGTATATTTTATGTTTTTCCATCATCTCATTCAATGAGCTATACACTTTTTTATTTTTGCATCGACATAGCTGTATATGGTCTTGATTTATGCGGGACAAGTTGTCATTTTTAATAGCACCATTTTGGGGTACATAGAATTTATTGATTAACGTTTATTAACTTTTTTTGGGGGGCAATTAAAAAAAACCTTCAATTTTGCCACACTTTTTTGCGTCCTAAATTTACACCATTTACCGTGTGATATAAATAACACAATCATTTTATTCAGCGGGTTGTTACGATTGCAACGATACCAAATTTATATAGATTTTGTATGTTTTACTACTTTTACACAGTAAAAAAACTTTTTTTTTTTTAAAAATTATTTGTTTTTGTGTATCCATATTTGAAGAGCCGTAACTTTTTTATTGTTCCGCTGATGCAATTGTAGGAGGGTTTTTTTTTTTTGCAGGACGACATTTTTTTTAAGGCAGGATTCACAGAAAACAGCAATTTTTCCATTGTTTTTTATTTTATTTTTTACGATGTTCACTGTGCGGGTTAAATTATGTCATAACTTTATAGTCAGGGTCATTACAGACGTGGTAATATCAAATATGTGTAATTTTTTAACTTAATTTTGTTTAGTTTTTAATAATAAAGCAGTTTGTAAGGCGAAAAAGTGGGTTTTTCATCTTTTATTTACTTTTTTTTTCACATTTGATTAAATTTCTTTTTTTAATAGTCCCACTAGGGGACTTCACTATGCGATCATCCAATCGCATTTATAATACACTGCAATACTTCTGTATTGCAGTGTATTATGCCTGTCCGTGTAAAACGGACAGGCATCTGCTAGGTCATGTCTCTGGCATGACCTAGCAGGCATACACTACAGGCAGACCTGGGGGCCTTTATTAGGCCTCGGCTGCCATCGGAGACACAGACACTGGGATGAGAGGGAGCTCCCTCCCTCCCTCTCTCCAAAACAACTCAGATGCGGGGCTCGCTATTGAGCACAGCATCTGAGGGTTAAACGGTTGAGATCGATACTTATATCGATCACAACCGTTAGAGCAGGGATGTAACCAGCCCTCAGCAACCTCTCGTAGCTGAGAGCAGAGACATTTACTTGCTCCCTGCTCTGTTTATTTATTCCGATGCAGCGCCGTAAAAAGGCCAATGCATCGGAATAAAGCCCGTTAGTGGCCGCCGTAAAAACACTATGGGGCGGTCACTAACGGGTTAACATTTCTCCCCAAACTATTACCCTGCTTGAACCAATACTGTAAATCACACTTTTGGTAATTCCCTAAGTAGCAGTTTGCAAAGGGTGAAATCTGTTCTGAAAATCCACGGCAGTACCACGAAAAAATTAGAATGCTGTGAATTTGGAAATCTGCTACTTGCCCTGATATCCGCATTGTCGTTAGGTGTAAATGGGGCTCTGAAAGCCCCATCCATATGTATTGTACTACAAATTGCTGCAGATTTTATATACAAGAATTCAGTCATGAACTTGTCCTACAGTTTTGCAAAAATGAGTTCACAAAAATATTGTTGCAGCTTCAACAAACCCAATGGGGCATATTTGTGAAAACTGTTCTTGGTCTATTACTCTTTGGTCTTTTTTTATTTTTATTTGCCAAAGGACTGTAAATTTGACGCAGACACTATAAATAAGAGACAACATGCCAAATGTATTTCCCGACAAAGACAAAAAATCATGTTGCATTCTGCAGCCATGTGTAACATTTTGCCACAATTTAGACCCATGTGGTAGGTCAAAGCAGGAATACCGTCTGCGCCAAACTGGTTGCCTTGGATGCCACATTACCATGCTGTTGCTTGTAGGGCAAAATAACCCCATTAAATAGCACCTTATGAGTGAGGCTAAGTCTAAATGTTTATAAATAACCCCCGAATTGTGTGCAGAATGCAAAGAATTATTTTTGCACCCATTATTTGCAAACTGCCACAATAATTCTGAAAAAATAAGTAAATAAAAAAAATACTTAAAATAAAAAATGGAAACATAACTATATATCATTTTTCTATTTTAAGTTCCACTTTAGAGATTAAATCTAACAGTCTGCTTTGAACTTGGCCCTTTGCTTTTACTGTGCATTTTTTAATGGAACGTTAAAAGGCTACACACCCTATTCTCTTTGACTTAAATTATTGCCCCCCAACAAAATAATTTCTGAAGTCTATAGTGTTGGCCTAACTACTGAACTGATACTAGAATATACTTTTATTGGGCAATAATAATGATATAAAGCATTAGCAGAACTACTGATCTCAAATGTTCTATGTGTCAAAAAATGACTATTTTATGAAACCATTAATATCTTTAGTTCGAGTACTTCGTGCAAAGATAAAATGTCCTATAGGGCTTTGCGGCTATTTACAGCATTGCAGCTACTGAAAATAAAACTGTTGTAAATAGCATATATGTAGTGATCCAATATTTTTTTTTTAGGTAAATTCATTTTTTTTCTCCTTTTTCATTTTTACTTGGGAGGGAATAACTTTTATAGTGCTTCTAAGAGGGAGAGCCCTACTGGTCCATATTACAAACTCCTAAATACTCCATGTACAGATGAGGTGAGGCATTGTAATCCCTTAAAGACTATGCTGGGCCTATGCGGCCCTGGGGAGATTAGTAATATCATCTCTCTTCCTCCTCACAGACATTTTGAATGTTATAAAATGGAGAGGGGAAAAGACTGCCCAAGATTACGTTTCAATCATATAAGGTATGAAAAGGAAGGGGCATCAAGTGTGGCGGGGGGTTATATATAGAGGTAAAACGGCCCTATAGGAAATTTTGAATAGTGCCCTCTTCTGATACTGGTTAATATCAACACACATCTATCTAACTTGAAACAAGAAGACTTGATGCCTGACATTTCTTTTTAACAATCCTTGGTTTAATTCCCTACGCCCTTGTTTGCTAGCAGTGTAGAGGTAGAGTCCAGGAGAGGGGATCCTTGCACAAATTCTCGCCACACATAAAATAAGGGATGAAGTCAACCGTAGCTGGACTCCCTCTATCAAGAAAACCTTTAGAATCCGAATGTGCTTCCTCTATGGTACAAATTCCCGTGGGGTCAGGCTACTTCGTCCTAAGGAGGGAACGATTATTGGCTCAAAATATGGTGGGCTTTATTTAGATTGTTTTCTATGTAGCCGTCCTTGTTCCTGGTAAACTAAAGAATAGACTAATAAAGGAATATATAAAAAAAAAGATTGAATTCTTATCCAGGGTTCAGGATGCACAAATCTTCACTTTTATCTAATGCAAGTACTAGTACAATCCATGATTAAAGTCAACAAATGTCTTAAGCCATGCAAGACATTATCATCACGGCACAATTTCCTGATCCTGAACGTCTTAATGAAGAAAACTCATGTTCTTAATGTAAGTCATGAAATGAACTAATTCCCTCTCCTACTGTGTTCAGTGTACAGTAATGTACTAATAAGTATCTTGACACAAGACAATGAGTACGTACATATTGTATGGTTACAGCCTCTTTCCTGTCCTGAATATAAAGTTCGCGTGAAATGTCCTGTCCTGTGAACTTCTTCATTATAAATGAATACACAACTTGCTAGGGTCACTTTTTTATTCAATTTTTTGTCTTGATAACAAATATATCTGAATAAAACAAAGGTGAAGCTGATTTTCAGAACCCCATTAACTTATTATGTTTATTTTTAAAACAAGATTCTGAAGCCTTGCCAATGGCTTTTCGTGCTGAACATTGACGCTAGTCCCTTTCTGTAGATATGATATGTATAATAAAAATATTATATTTCTGCTGGAGATGTTAGATTCCTACTCCAAAGCTGCTTCACCTGGTGTGCCCGCACACTGAATGTATATTTCAGTAGCAGCCTGCCCTTCTTGCCTGTGCTCATTCTGGGCCTTGTGAGATTGCATTTCCTCAGTAACGCAATTAAAGAAGAATCTACAACTCTCACTGTCGTTATATTTGCATCCGTCACCTTCAACCTGCAGCCTCCCTGCCATCGCTGGATCATTTTCTAACTGCATTCAGAATCAAAGGCCAACATGCCGTCTCAAATTAAAATAAGAATATATAATGAACAGAACAGAGAAATAATGGTGAAAAAGCAGCAACAGCTATTTGTAGACTCTCCTACCGAAGACTAACAAAAGAGAAATGATGAATTCTCTGCCGAACAGAATAGTACATTATGGTTAGTGCAACCATGTGTCCTGGTTTTCCCAGGATATTTACTCTTTTTTCTTTTATCTTTTACTCAAAATTCAGCTTTTCTTTGTTTTATCTTGACTTTTGCTTTACTTTGATTGATACAATCACTATCATTTCCTCCTGTTTTACCACATCGGGCATCTCAATATGGTTGGAAATGTTTGTATAGTCTCAAGCACCAGTTTATGATCTATATAATCAAACCTTTCCTAAATCCTAGGTAAAAATGAGGGAAGTCGTGAAAAATTCTGCGAATCATTGAATCCATATTTCGGACCTGAATTTCCTCAATTAAAGCAATGGAGGTTTAAAGACGGATCTCGATTTCGGTCTCCATTGGTGGAAATGGCAAGACTGCTCAAGAGGTAAATTCCCAAACCCACAAAAAGCTCATTTCCAGTCCTAAATTTTGAATCTTGAATGCTGAACTGTGTTGAGGAGTTGATCATTGACACATGTTCACCAAATGTTTAAAGTTTTTATGTTTTTTTTAATGATATATGATGTGATGATATATGTTCCTCTTATTAATAATGGAAGAATTTATAATGTCGTTTCTGATTAGCTTCTACAATATCTATGTAGGATGGACATCAATTTAAATTTTCCCCACGTTTCTCTTTCCAATGGGCTGTATTATATCATCATCACAAAATATACTTGCTCCTATTACCTGATTTCCTCAAAAACATTGGTTTGATCTCCTGTCCAGAGTGATTTGGCAGGTTATCTCAACACCTTTCCCAGTATTTGCAAATCTCCTATTAGTTTCTGTGCCAGACAGGTGAAGCATCTGTCCCTCATTAATATCTTGACTTGCCCATTGGATGGTTTTAGAATGTACGGCAGATGGGTCAAGCTATCACAGTCCAGTAGATTGGATGCATTTTAATATTATGTCCAATTAGAACTAATTGTCAAGTAATACTGTAGCAAGCTTGTTGTATAATTCTTCCAAATGACTCAGAAATACAGCATGAAAGGTCTATTGAAACTCATCTGTGGTAGGTGAACAGAATTCCCACGTCTTCTTGGACGATTTGGACCTAGCCCATTGTTCATTCTATGCTCTACATTGTATACAATTTGCCCATAAACTACCAGTTGAATGGACTTTAAATAACCCTTATATTCTGGCCTAAATGAAATGACAAACAATTAGAAGAAAAAAAAAATACAGATTAGTGCCATACATCTAGTGCCACACATCTAGTGCCACACAACTGAGTCTTTCAGGAGAACAACCTATCAGTTACATAGTTACATAGGTTGAAAATGACACAACCTTTCTCAATAAATTACACGCCATTCATTGCTAGATTAGTTATACCCCTCAATGCCAATTGTCAGTAGAAAATCATCTAGCCTTTTTTTAAATGCTGACATAATATCTGACATTACTACCTCTAGGGGTAGGGCTTCACATAGTTTCACTACTGTAACTGTAAAGAAGCCTTTCCTATAATGTCTGAAACGTCTTTCTTCCACATGCAATGAATGTCCCCTGGTCCTTAGTAAAGTCCTTGGAAAGAACAGATTATGGGCCAGTTCTTTGTATTGACCACAAATATTTTTATACATGCGAACAAGAATACCTCTAAGGCATATTTTTATTTGAACAAGCCCAATTTCTCTAGGCTTTCATTGTAATCGACACCTCCCATCCCATTTAATAATCTAGTCGCCTGCCTTTGAATCCTCTCCAGTTCTCCCATATCCTTTTTACAATGTGGAGCCGAAAACTGAATTCTGTATTCAAGATGTGGCCTTACAAGGGATTTATAGAGGGGTAATATTACATTTGAATCACTGTTTTTTATCTCTCTTTTTATACAACCTGAAATCATGTTTGCTTTTGCAGCTGCTGCTTGACATTGAGTGCTGCTGCTTAGCTTATTTGTAACTAGACTACTCAGGTCCTTTCCTTGTTCCCTTATCCCCAGTTTTATTTCATTGAATGTATATGCATTAATACTATTATTGTGTCTTAGGTGCATTACAGTTCGGTCACGAAAAGGAATTTGATGTAAAGACAACTACAAAAGAACTTCACCTGATTATGTATTACATATCTTAAAAGTGCCTTCTGGGAAAATCCTAAGGTTTGGCCATCATTGTGTTATTGGTATTGGTCCGACTCATGACACCCCTACCAATTAGCAGAAAGAAACGGTTGCAGGCACAGTTACTGCTGTGGCCACTTCAATGACTATCCAGGGACAGTTGCTCGTCTATACGTGCAGCTTAGCCTGGTACTTCATCTCAGCCCCATTCTCTGCAGAAACATGGAGAGAGAGGGCTGTGGCCCCTTTATTTTGATTAAAGGGGGTCCCGTGGGTCGACCTTCACATGTCACACATTGATAGCCTATTCTAAGGACATACCATTAATGTTTTATTTTTTTCATTAAACACTTTTACAATCTATGCTTAATAGGCATATGAATACCTTGTTTCTGGAGCGCAATCATCGTCTTTGGTAGACCTGTAAATGGACTAGTAATTGTGGAATAAAAGTGCACTATCCAAATTAGAGAGTGACCACGGGTCTTTAACCACGGGTCTGTGAGATAATGTAATAACATTCCTAAATATGCTGACAGGTGACGATATTAGTACAATCACTTCACAATACCACTGCACAAATTACATATAAGTTTACCACAAAAGGTCTATCCAACCACAGGCAGTGTTCATTTTCTGATGTTTCTACTTAGATGCACACTGTAGGAACCCCTAATATATCCTTCATAATTTTATAAAATCAATGAATTTATGGAACTTTTTTGTGAGAATAAACTCAAGGATAGAGTAATCTCCCTTTGTCATTTGTAGCCATTGTTCAAACATTTTGAAAACTTTGCAGGAAGAGATGAAAGTTGTGTTTTCGGTCAGAATCTATAAAAGAAACCACTATATTACTTCTTTCAACACTGCAGACTATTACCATCCTATATATAGATTTACAGGAATATGGAGGAGTATAATATTAAGGAGTATCCCTTCTTCGACATCCTCCTCAATCGTAGGCTGGTTGCCAAACCACTGTCTGGATGGAAGTGGTGCTAGGATCTATCAATAAACCATCACACAATTAATTTATTTTCAGCAGTTACCCAGATATAGAAACAAAGAGATGTTATGGTAAATAACGTAGCATGGCCAACTGGTTTGTCCTTTGGCTTGTCTCTACATAGGGAGTACAAATCTATCCAGTAAATAATACAGTATTACATAATTATATTTTTTTCTTATTATTGTATAATCAAGCAATTTTTTTTCTTTTTTGGATTTTTATTTTATTTGTATGTGTATTTTATTCATTTTTTTGCCTCCACAAGTCTTTTCACATCTTCAATTTTAGAAGCTTATGACAGGAATTGTGATGCGCATATGTAAAATGGCTTCCGTGGCAATTAGTCTTTTCTAATTTAGATTTTAAGCTCTACGCCAATGAAGCCACCTCTGATGAAATTATTAATAACTGCTCAGCAACAATAGATGAACAAATTATTTTTAGCAGTATTATGAGAGAGGACCGGATTAAGAGAGGTATTATTAAATCTCTGAAATAATCAGTATGAAATGTTTGTCTGTCTTTGTCAGAAGTACTTATCTTTCTCTAAATCTTTTTTAAAAGTTATTGAAGCAAAAATAAACTTTTTTGAAGGCTTTTTTTGCAGTTTTGTTTAATAATTAATTTATTTATTTTTTATGTACATCATTATTTATTAAATTATCTATTTTTAATGTATGTATTCTTTCTACTTGTAATTAATATAGATAGATAGATATCCATACATACATACATATATATATCTATATATATATATCTATATATATACTGCTGTATATCTGCAGTCATAGGTGTTCTTGCACCAGCGTATTTTGTATCATTTAGTTGGAATGTGCTGTTCAATTTTTGTTGTGTTTATGGGATCCATATATGGGGGGTTAGTGACTGCCTCCACTTGTTGTTCTTGCACTCCTCCCACTCTGCCCTGGGTGATTTTAATCAGTTCAATGCTGGATCCTACCATCCCCAGGTATATATGTAGCCTTAGTCCCAGTTCTGGGTGTATGTGCAGTGTAGGTCCCCACCTTACAGAGGTCGCCTTGCCGTGGCAGGTGGGCTAACACTTTTTGATCAAAATGTGCACTAAGAACCTCCCTATTGTAGGTAGATTTAGCTTTAGTGCATATCTATTTATATTTAGTGGTTTAGGTGGCATTAGTGTTGCAGGGTGCTGTCGCCATTTTTTTTATATCTGCTATATATATATATATATATATATATATATATATATATATACATACACAGTATATAGATCTATCTATCTATAGTTATTTCTTTATTTTATTTTTTAAATAACATTTTCAAGTATTTATAGGACCTTCCTGTGAATGGTTTTGCTGAACAGTTTGTCAGCTGTTTTTATATTTTCACTGTACTCTCTCTTTATTTCTTCGGGCTATGTATCTTGTTTTTCAATCATTGCTCCGAACAAGCCTTATGAATTTCAATTCATTTATTTCTTACAGATTGATGACACTTTGTTCTAAATTCTGACACAGAGTTAAATTCAACTTGTGTTTTAAGAAAAAAGGTATAGGATGATTGTAGCCTTTTAAAAGTGTTATATTTAAAAATAATATATGAAGTATATTGACTTGCAGTTATGATAGATAGGTGTTTAAATCCAAGCCCCCTCTCAATACCTGAAAATATATATGTATGTAACAGCAGCAAACTCAGATATCATAGTCCCCCAAAAACAAGAAGCTGAACTATGAGGAGCTGTTCGGTTGGGTTTTCACACTGTAGAGCTCTCCATATTCTTATCTGTTCTTACCTGTGAAATGTGATCAGTGATTTTATAAACACATTACATTACTTATCTTGTACTGATCCTAATTTACAGCCTGTATTGTAGTCTAGGGCTGCATTCCCAATTTTTCAGACTTCAGAGCAGAACTCTCTTAGCATCCCCTGCTTGCTCCGTGTATTCTGTTCTTACTTGTGACATGGAGAAAATACATTGGTTACAAGAAATTGTCTTTCCCTGGCTTAAAAATAAAATATTTTATAGTAATTGACCCAACATGATATTGGGATATTTTATGTTACTATCTATCTATCTATCTATCTATCTATCTATCTATCTATCTATCTATCTATCTATCTATCTATCTATCTATCTATCTATCTATCTATCTATCTATCTATCTATCTATCTATCTATCTATCTATCTATCTATTTATCTATCTATCTATCTATCTATCTATCTATCTATCTATCTATCTATATATATATATATATATATATATATACATACATACAGATTTATCTATATATACATATATCAGTAGACAACAATGAAAAAGTAGATACAATTGTAGCTAGAGGTGCTTGCAGCTGCTTAAAACCTGGGCGCCAGGCCTTTGTTCATTTCACCCATTACACTCACTAAATAACTTCTTGCCTGTTGCCTAGAGAGCTCAAGCAAGCAAACTATGACATATTAGGATGGATATGTTGACACTGGGGCTGCTACTTCTAGTGACATGACCTAGATACTAATGAAGGTGTGTGTTGAGGATGGCTGTTTCATTGAAAGATATGTCTATGCTGAGTTTCATTTCACATGTCAATTGTATTATATCCAAGGATACGCTACTGAAAATCTTTTTTTAGCTGCTACATTGACACCTTATATACGTATAAATATATATTTTTATTCTCTACTGAGATTCTGCAGCTCCAGAGGACAGACCATGGAACCTAACTGCCAATTAGTATACACCGTATAAGTAGGCCCTGGAATCCATGACTTTTTTCACAACCAATGAAGCCTATATTGAGCATAAAATGAGTGGGTGGGTTGTAAATTCATTAAATGACATAGCAATAGGAGACACAAATGTTGAAATGATGTATTATAAAATATACAGGTTAATTTAAGGCGGTGTTATATAATAATATAATAATAATAATAATAATAATAATAATAATAATAATAATTAAAAAAAAAGCACCCCTCCCTCTCAGAGTGGTTGTTCATATAAAAAAGCCTGTATTATACTACTAAGCTGTATTCACAATTCTGCAGACTTCAGAGCTGAAATCTCTCAGCATTTCCTGCTTGTGCCTTGTATTTTGGAAATTCTTGTTCTTACACCAGGCACTGCACAGTTATCTGATGTAGGAAAAATTAACTATGCCGCTCTCCACTACATTATAAAAGCTCAGCTCAGTTTAGCTGGGATGTGTCTGACAAGCTTCTCGACTGTATTCAATTGTAATCTGCAGAATTGTAAATGCAGCTCTGGAGTATAAAATATGCTGCAACTCAGGATCAGAGCAAGATAAGTAATGTAATGTATTTACACAGTAAGCCAACTTTTTATATAGATTATATTTATATATAAACTGTCAAATAGTATGCAAGGGGGAACATACATTTTAATTGTCACACCATCCTTCAACAATACCTAGCTTTGGTCCTGTTCACACTAGCATCATGTCTCTCATCTCTAACGGAGCCATGACAGCTATGGTGGATCCAATGACTTTAATAGGGTCAGTCAGGGTTCTGTTGGGGTTCGGTAATTTATGATAAGAAGAATAGTTCTGTGCACTGCTTGTTAAAATACTGTAAGCCGGACCCCATTAACGCTGTTATTAACAGAGGGAGACTAAAGCAGTCTACTTTGCGGAATGCAATATAAATTAAACTGGACAGAATTAATTTCTGCTGCTTTGTTATAGAACATGTAGAATTGGAAGGCTTCCTATATAGTGTATGGCATTATTATATGAGACATAACTAGGCTTTCCTTCACGTGGGTCAAAGATTAAATTAGCTGCCCTAGCTCTGTATCTAAATACCATGGTCAAATACAAGGGTGACTTATTTGCGCCCCACTTTGCATACAGCATCCTGGACAAATGCCTTTCCAGCCACGTATTTAACACGCCATGCATCAAGATGAAGAAATGATGACCATATATAATGAATGTTTGTAAGGATAAATAAAAATATTTAAAGGAAAACTACTTTAACACAGTTAAAACAAAGTAATCAGCCATGGAACACAAAGATCATGTCTTCAGCCTCAGGTTCATTAGCATTTTTGTATTTTTCTCGGTGGTCCATAATTGATTCCTTGTCCTTTCTGCCCCACTTATTGACACAGGTTGTATATCTAGCTCATTGTGACTTTAGCTGGTCTATGTAGGTTTGCATTAGTATCCAACAGCCTCTTAATTCTTAAATCAAGAGTGACTGTCCTACAATTCCAGTGTTGTAAGAGCAACTGGACAAGAAAGCCTTGGAGAAATTCAAGCCTGAGTGGTCAGCGAGATGCTGCAAACACAAATTGTTTATTTCAGATAGAGCTAGTATTTAATAATTACTTCAAGAGACAAGATCAGCATTTTCACAGACAAAAGAGAGTTTTACCCAATATGGACACAAAATGGCAGTCTTTACTATCGGCTATTTGGATTCTTAAAATTACTAGATAAACAATGTAAAAAATATTTTCACTCAGGCTAGATGCAATTTGCATTTGAAATGTGCTTTGACTTGTGTTCTATATTTTTCTTGATCTACAGATATTATGTCATCTTCCCAAATTAAAGCAATACCAAGTGAAGAGAACAGACAATTAGCAAGTGACAGCTATTTCAGAGGTTAATAAGCTAATTATTTTGGACTACAGACAATATTTGACATACTGAGGCCTATTACTACTCTACATATAGCACTTACTACCCCTGCTGAAGCAGCATCAAGTAATGAGAACAGATAGCTAGCAAGTGGAAGTAATGTTACTTGCTAATTATCTATGAATGACTTCCACGTCCTATAGATCCGCATTTCTCAGAGTTTCTAATTCAAGTACCCCCTAAGGATCCACAAGTAGTCATATAGTTTGTTGTACATTAAATACACAACATTAGGGCAATGTAAGTACCTTCTAGAGCTATGACATGCACCCCTTTGGCTATATGTCCAACAGGCTTAGTGCCCACAAGATGACTGTGACCACTTGGCATTATGATGACTCTCACAACTATATAATTATCTTTTGCCTCCTCTGCTAAGGAATCACCTATTAAGTAAAATCAGTCATGAACAAGTGGAAATAAAGTCACTAGCTAACTATCTTTGAGTCAGGTCCTGTCTTTGAGTCCATTCTGGACAAGTGGAAGAAAAGTAATGTGTTAAAGGGGTTTTCCCAGAACCAATATTTATCACCTATTTACAGAATAGATGATAAATACCTGACCGGTGGGAGTTCGACCACTGGGACCTCCGCCCGATCATGAGAATGGGCTTACTTTGCCGTTCCTGGGAACCCCATAGTAATGGAGCGGTAGTGCGCATGCTCGGCCACCGTTCCATTCATTTCTATTGGGCTGCCAAAAAATAGGGGCTTCCTATTGGACTCCCAGTAAGTGCACTCTAAGCCAATTCTCATGATTGGTGGGGGTCCCAGCAATCAGACCCTCACCGATCAGATATTTATCACCTATCTTGCGATTAGGTGATAAATAATAATTATGGGAAAACCCCTTTAATTATCTTCCAGTAATGTCCCTCTCCAGAAGATGATGACTGGCACCATTTGGCATTGTGGCATTTCTCACCACTATATATATGTATATCTTATCTCATGTGCTAAAGCAGAACCCATTGAATAAAATGGAAACTAAAAAAACAAAATCAATATCACTTGCTTATTATTTTTTTAATCACATCCATGTTCGATAGATGGTGACTTGAACTTCGACATTGTGGGATCTCTGACTACTATATATCTATCTCCTGTGCCAAATCAGCCACCCATTAAATAAAATCAATGATGAGCACGTATAATCAATGTAACTTGCTAACTCACTTCTTATAATTATTCTCTGACGTGTTCAGCAGTAGACAATAGGTAACAGTTTCGATTACCACCTCTGGACTAACAATTTCAGATTTCAAACCTTTAGAACTATTTCTAATGGATAATGTAACATTGGACCATGGACCATACACACATGCATAGTCCATATTAAAGCTGCTCCTCATGTCAAAGGAGAACAACAAGCATGGGAATAGGGAGCAACTTTTCATGCTACAAGATTAATTATGATTGACCTCGGTAGACAACAAGAATAGAGTGAGAATGGCTGAAGGAACCAAAAAGCCCTCTCATTCCTAAGTTATGGTTGACCTGAAAGACATTTGCATGGTTAGTTAATATTCTAAACTGAGACAACCTTGTTACAAGATGCTCCTCACTGGTTACAGTTTGGATGAAGGCTTCCAGCTTTATATTTAAACATATGATATAACAGTTAGTTGTATGGTTGGCCATGTTGCCTATGAGCACCAGATGTCCTGTGTCTTGACCTACTAAAGGACTTTGCCGTGGCCTTCTACAGCACATCCATGTGACATGGTGTTACGATCCTTTCTAAATCATCTCTTGTAAGTACACTATGAACTGTTCCACCATGGTGTGGTAGGCAATCCTACCAATTTTACATTATTTTTCATCAGCTCTAAATTGTAAAAAGCTGAGACACCATCATGCAGAGATACATAATAATTCTGAAATACATTTTGAACAGCAGCAAGTTAATAATGTACTTTAAATTGGACAAAATGACTGTGTTTATTTTATCTAATTTCATTTCTCGTATTCAGCCGAGGAGTGGAAAATATGATTAATAGGCTTTAGAAGTAGAGCTCTGATAGAAACTGAGGTGGTCTTCACAGAGATGTGATTATGTTCCTCTAATGGGCCTCACTTATTGTGTAAAAATACAATGCAGTGTATACAACTGTACGCGCTTGGAGTCTAGGGGGACAGACAATATGAAGTCATAATAGATTTATTTCAGAAAATACTGTAAGTGCAAGGTGTTTTATGGAAGGAGCAAACAAAGATTCAACAAAAGACAACCTCAGCAGGCAGAAATGACTATAGATTGAGAGAAAAAACATAGGTACACTAATAATTCACGTAAAGTATCATCATGTTAGATTTTCTTTTATTTACGCACAACATTGGAAATTATGTAACATTGTGACTCAATGCATTTTAGAGAGTCTATACAAAAATTATATATAGTGACTGACATAGAATAAAGGAATATTCGTGAATATAGAACCAGGTGAACCAAATGTAACATCTTTCTTTACAAACCAAGTTTTTCTATTACATTTATTTTTCTGTGCGCAACAATATGCATCTGATTTGGTATAAAATCCCTACTGGACTTGAGTTTCTCAATAATCCTTCAAATGCATTAAAATGCCGCACATTGCAGGAATCAATGCATGCTATGCTATCATATTATATGGTATGTACCAATAATGATCAATATAGATTTTCTAGGCAAAACTGCTAGCACGTAAAACAAATTTCAAATACTGCACATTTTTTCATCAAAGCTTTCTTTAACTTTGCATGTTAAACCATCAAGGAGATATCCATAGTGTTATCAGTGCCCCAATATATAATGGTACTGGTAATGTTCCAACCATACAACATACAGTACTGGCAATGTAACCAGTGGCAGCATCCCAACCAAACTGCAAGGAAGATCAATCAATCAATAAATCTATTGATCGATCAATCAATCAATCAATCAATCAATCAATCAATCAATCTTAATGATTGATATAAACGTGATATCAAGAACAAGCAATCCTGCATAAACATGTCCATAAATAAGAAAACATGCTGCACAAAGGGTTTTGGATTTCACCAAGGAAGTACCAGCCGCATGTTGTTGGACACGTTAATGAAGTTCTCTACAGCAATTTGTACAACAGAAAAGAATGAAGCACCACAGTTTAGCGCCTACTGTAGAACGCAGGTTTTTAATTGCTTACAATATCTTTTAATGGATCAGGATAGCAATTTCATATATTCGCTGCATAATTTGTCTGGTGTATGCCGATACTCTATGTTTATTAAGTCTACATGTGGTTAGCTGTTCTGAGAAAACTAATGTACTGTACAATTAACATGGGAAGATGTTTTTGTCCAGATAGAGTAATGGAAAAAAAACATAAAGGTAAGCCTGGATCATTTAATAAAGGAGTCAAGGGTTTTTTCTTCATCTGTTAAAGTAAGGAATATATTAAAGAGTCTTATGGTATGAAGACTGACTGGTCCATGAAATCGAACACGATGATCACTCAACATGGTAACTTTTAAAAATTCCCTCCTTCCTTCATATTTTGACTATTTTCTCTCACCCACGAACCTTGATTGAATCAGGAACCACATACTTTAAGTAGAATTTCTATTTTTTCTACTCTTCACAATTTTGAGAGTGGTCTCATACTTTTGAGCAAAAATTTACTAGACCACTGTATAATATTCAGTTAATGAGAGAAAGAGAAGCCAGTCTATCAAAGATGATGGCTTCCATTGGCCATGGTCATGAAGATTTGGCCACGACCATTAAAAAGTTATTTGTCTTTATTGTCAAAATGCTTGACATTGGACAGAATACATGAATACACAGGGTTGGAATGGCCCACCAGAAGATCATTTGGTGGGCCCAGGTTCACAATAATGGGCCCCAATGGTCCAGCAGAAGAAAACACAATTTTGGACCTGACATTAGAGCCAATCACTTGCCATTTCGATCCATTTCTTATAGGTTGATTAAAAGTAGATATTCCAATATTCTATATAGATGAAGGATGGACCTCAGAATCATTTCCTCTTCTGCGCCAAGAAACCCCAGTCTAACACTATGCAGATATAAGTTAATGTAATTTAATATTTCTAGTGTCCCATAAGGGGAATTATCATATGGCTCAGCATCCAATATAATGAAGAAGAATAGAAGTCTTTGTATTTTCAAGTGAATTACATGTTTTTTTTTAAGGAAATAATTATTTCAAAATAAGATTAGAATAAGAATCAGAATAACTGTTCTTATCAGTCAAAAAACTTACATGACCAAATTGACTACTACTCATGGTATGCACCATGGAGCCTATATATCTGCCCATTATTTTGTTGACTAACCTGCATATAATATACCAATTTTGAAAAGACATAATATAACAAATGGAGAAGCGGTTGATCAATAAGAACATCTACTGTAGGTCATAAGTGTCAAATAATGTAGAGCATGATCACGCTATCTACAGTCTGCAGGGCAGAATGGAACTTGTAGTTCTGCAGGAACTTGATAGATTCTAGTTACTTTCATCTACCTTATACGTTCAAGTGTATCAGTTCAAAATGTACAATCACGTCCTCTACTTCCAAAGAATAGACACAGCCATGCATGCAAGAAATGTGTGTGGGTTCAGTGAGCTGAGGAGAGCCAAAAGAGCCAGCCTGCTATCTAAAGAATCACGGAAGATGAATGACAGAGACAAGCCATATATTTCTAGACGTAAAAAATGGACTGTCAACACGTTCATGAAGTTTGGCCCACATCAGAATGAGCATGAATAGCGATGGCGTATTGCTAACATTTTCTGGTTTCCTGATTTCTGGCCTCAGTTGGGAATAAGATATATGAATGTTAAATCTCAAGCCAAACTTGTGATCTTACCTCCAATAGCACTGGATTATATAGTCATTATAGAGTTCTGATCTTGCAAATGTAAATTACTAATGTAGTTATCTTGTGATAAAATGAAGCAATTTTAAGTTTGCCTTTTTTTCCCCCTTAAATTTCATCAATATTTAATTTTATGCTCATATAATCCTGCCTGTATATTTTTTTTTACATTCACTCTTCAGTGCTAAGGGCTAAGTGGAGAAGAATGAATAATGTGTTTATCTTGAAACACAGCTTGGGAAAACAAGAGGATTCTAGACCAGATCAAGCAGAACCTTCCTCTTGAAAAACATTTGACCGGACTAAAGCTATTTTTCTTTGGACTTTTAATGAGGAGACACGACTAGTATATTTAATAGTTATTGAAAAAAGAGAAAGAGGACAACTGGTAATAAGATGGACGGAGACAACCAAAGGAATCATGGGCTCTTCACTGAGAAGCCTGAGGACCCTAACAGTAGACAAGATATTCTGAGTAATAACTGTGTTTATCAAAGGTGCCCAGAATTTTTCAGTATTTGATCCACCTTTTGTGGAGTTTGAGATGAGCAGTCTACCAACTATTGTATTAGACCTAGTAAGATCAGTCAGTAAATTCTAGATATTTCCAGACATACTGTACAGTAATAGCACAGTTTGAGCTTGACGTGCCCTTGTGTGGTTAATCGATGGGAATTTTACTAATGCCCACAGGTATATTAAAACCCAAATCAGAGAGAAACACTTTCTGATTTCTGTTTAGAAGCTTAGAGAGAAATATACTTTAATGGTGGTCTGACATTGAGATCTACTTGTCACCACTGAGGTCTACCGGTAGATCGCAATCTACTGTTTGGCCATTACTGGGAGTCAAAACAAATTGACAGCAATTCCAGTTTCCTGAGTTGATCTGTGATCTACCCATCATCAGGATGCATATGGTAAATCAGTTTGAATTGTTTTTGGCTATTTTTTATGTTGAAGGAAATCATTGGGGTATGGGTTTATAGAGTCAATTCTATAGACTGTCAATTTGGCAAATCAGGGGAATCGGCAACTCACACTGATAAATTGGCAAAACTCTAGTGTTGAGATTTCTACAAACAAATAATACTGTTTTCAGTTTTTTTCCGAAAGGCAGCAGGTGTCGGCCATTGATACTCAGCTTCTGAAGCAGGCATAAATTACCCCTATTATTACATTACACACATGCTAGATTACATTGTAGCTCTTTCACAGTAAATGTATGTTACATAGCACAACAAGTTGTAAAATTGTATGGAGGAATTATTATCCCTGGCACCTTGTAATAAGTACATCCATCATGCATTCATTCCGAGTCTCTGTTATCATATCATTGTCTCATGAGACCCCCAGCCTTGTCAACGTTTGCCCTTTATAATTTATTTGCATCTTTGCTACATGGGTATTTTCCACTTATTCATCTTTACAGTTGTACTTTAAATTAAATTGATCTTTCAAGGGAACGTCAGAGAGAGAAGAATTGTCATCGAGAGGGGAAAAACATAAATTGAATTAGCAATGAGGGGTCCTTTGTTGAGCATTTGAAATGGCATCCTTAGGGAGCTGTGGAATAATAGGTGTCAAATATAGATCAGTGGTTTCAGGGAGATGTTTAATGAATGGTAAGGAGGCTGGAGCCCTATAGATAGATAAAAGAGACCAGCAGGATTTTCTTTTCTGCAGAGATTGCTCTGCCAACACACATGCCAAAAGGCTTATCAACTTCTCTAGACGCAAAATTACGCAGGTACCTTCAGCTTGGGTATTTAGCTTGGTGTTTGAGAATTAATAGGCAAAGCATCCCATGGTTTAAACTGGATTTTATGACCCATTGAATGAAATAATGGACATTGCTTCTGTGGGTTTGAATGTAACCTGAATTAAAATGGGTGTGGACAGAACGTCTGCAAATCATTGAAAGGATTTTAGCAGCAGGATAGAAGTAGGTTGACACTTTGAGAGGCAGTGCCAATAATATGAATATGTTAGTGTGAATTGGTTGCACGTGACTAGGGCATTGCATGATTAGAGGAGGGGAATGTATACAAGTGGGTCACAGACTTAAAGAGGCTCTGTCACCAGATTTTGCAACCCCTATCTGCTATTGCAGCAGATCGGCGCTGCAATGTAGATTACAGTAACGTTTTTATTTTTAAAAAAACTAGCATTTTTGGCCAAGTTATGACCATTTTTGTATTTATGCAAATGAGGCTTGCAAAAGTACAACTGGGCGTGTTGAAAAGTAAAAGTACAAGTGGGCGTGTATTATGTGCGTACATCGGGGCGTTTTTACTACTTTTACTAGCTGGGCGTTCTGATGAGAAGTATCATCCACTTCTCTTCAGAACGTCCAGCTTCTGGCAGTGCAGACACAGCCGTGTTCTCGAGAGATCACGCTGTGACGTCACTTCCCCAGGTCCTGCATCGTGTCAGACGAGCGAGGACACATCGGCACCAGAGGCTACAGATGATTCTGCAGCAGCATCGGCGTTTGCAGGTAAATCGATGTAGCTACTTACCTGCAAACGCTGATGCTGCTGCAGAATCAACTGTAGCCTCTGGTGCCGATGTGGCCGTCACGATGCAGGACCTGTGAGTGACGTCACAGATCTGCACTGCCAGAAGCTGGGCGTTCTGAAGAGAAGTGGATGATACTTCTCATCAGAACGCCCAGCTAGTAAAAGTAGTAAAAACGCCCCGATGTACGCACATAATACACGCCCAGTTGTACTTTTACTTCTCAACACGCCCAGTTGTACTTTTGCAAGCCTCATTTGCATAAATACAAAAATGGTCATAACTTGGCCAAAAATGCTCGTTTTTTAAAAATAAAAACGTTACTGTAATCTACATTGCAGCGCTGATCTGCTGCAATAGCAGATAGGGGCTGCAAAATCTGGTGACAGAGCCTCTTTAAGGCCCTTTTACACGGGCCAATAATTGGGCAAACAAGCATTTATATGAACGCTCGTTCCAGATCATTGCACTGTGTAAACGGGGCAACGATCAGCTGATGAACGAGCAAACGCTCGTTCATCGGATAATATTATGGTTTATTCTGCAAGAAATATTATCGTTGTCGGTAGCACATCTCGCTGTGTAAACAGGGAGATGTGCAGCAGACACGATAGAAATGTATGGGGATGAACGATCGTGGTAACGCTTACTCGTCCCCATGCATTGCTCCTTGTGAAAGGAGCAAACGAGCGCCGATTAACAAACTGTCTTGTTGATTTTTACACGGCTTATGTCAGGCCGTTTAAGAGGACCCCTACAGTTACTTCAGAGATGAATGTGTTCATCTTGTGGGGGGCAGTGTCTTAAGACAGGGTTGTATGTAACGGGGTTCTGTCATTATATGATAAGATGTGGATAGGGAAATGGAGGAAATAAGGGTAGTTGGTCACTGAAAGGAGTAGAGGAGTATTTCAGGTGATTTAAATCTAATATCTTTCACTTTAGCAAATTTCTACAAGTTACTGTAAATACATATATGTAAATAAATTAGCTAATTTTACATTGACCATGGGGTTGCCCCAAACATGCCGCCAACCTGGGTGCTGTGGAATATATTGGGCCTATAAAAATATGATGTAATACATAAATAGAAATAATAATGGATAAAAGTTAAAATGAAGTGCAAAACTTTAGAACCATGACACTCTACAGATGCAATGGCAAAGCAGGAGCTTGAAACTAGCTGGTGGGCATCAGCTTAAGTTCTCGAAATTGCTTGACCTCCTCAGATATTGTGCTCCAGAGGTTGATGCAGTGGACCAAGCACATTTGTAATGTTTACCAAGCAGATGGCAGGCAGGTGTTTCTTCTCATTTGCTGAACAGACCTGTAATGTCAAGCTGCATGGGGTGAGAGAGAAAAAGGAATGCTGTCTTCTTCTAAAGCTAAAGCCAAACCTCTGACCTTCTGGTCGACTGGCAGGCGTGAGTTCTTTTTCTGAATTCAAGGCCTTTCAGTAGAGATGCCCTTGAGAGATTGTGAATATGCAACTTCAATACATTTCTTAGCATCTCAGGTGTGTTGTAGTTTCATGTGCACTGTATATATAATGAGATAAAGCGCTGGCTCGTCCCTTGGGAACAATTAAACATGTGTTCCCTTTCAAAACTTAAAGGGCATGGAAAAAGCAGACTGTGTGTTCACGAGGCTGTTTTAATCAATGGAACAGCGCCTGTCTGTCACTGCTTAATAAACTTTGATTTACAGTGAAATCTCTACAAGGCACAGACTAGTATGGGTTTTATTTCCGAGGGGTATTATGTTAGTCACGGATTTCTGGGGCTGATAACAGTGAAGTAGAGTGTGTTTTACTGAAAGTTTCCGTCTGATTAATGACAATGATTATGCACAGCGCATTGTAGGAGACAGAGGAAAAATACGTTGACAGGTAGATAGTGAAATCTCAATAGCATTAATCATTGAATGTTTTAGCATTTTAAATGCTTTGGAGCCTATACATATTAAACTAGGCCGAGGGAGTCGTACATCAGTTTAGGGGGCAAGTATGTATGAAACATTGCAACAGCACAGTAAACAAATTTCTCAAGAGCAATAAGAGTAAAAACGACAAAGAAAACCTAAAATATGAAATAAAACAAAAAGCTTTACTATGACAATTTAACCCCTTCCCGACATCCGCCGTATATATACGGCGCATGCCGGGTGGGGGAATATGGAGCGGGCTCACGGGCTGAGACTGCTCCATAGAGCGAGTGTGTCGGCTGTGTGTTATGAGCGATCCCGCTTGTTTAACCCATTAAATGGCGTGTTCAATAGCGATAGCGGCATTTAAATGACTAAAAACAGGGGGGCGACTCCCTGTAAAGTCCCAATGTCCTCCACGGCAAAATCGGGGGGAGCCGTTGGTTGGCACGGCTGCCTGAGGAAGGGAAGGGCTTCATAGGAGACTGTCAGAATCGCGATATACAGCAGTACATTAGTATTGCAGTATATGGTGCAAGCGATCTAACGATCACTGATAAAGTCCCCTAGGGGGACAAGTAAAAAATGTAAAAAACAGTAAAATAAAGTTTTTTTAGCAAATAAAAAAAAATTAAAAGCTCAAGAAAAAAAACCTTTTCCCATTTTCCCTCAAGCACAATGTAAACATTTTTTAAAGTTAACATAACTGATATAAACGCGTCCATAAAAGTCTGAACTATTACAATATATCATTATTTAGTCCACACGGTGAACGCCGTAAAAAATAAAAAATTAAAAACATCAGCATAGCTGTTTTTTGGTCCCTTCTTCTCCCACAAAAAATGAAATAAAAAGTGATCAAAAGTCTCACATACCCCAAAATGGTACCAATATAATCTACAGCTCGCCCCGCAAAAAATAAGCCTTCACAAGGCTAAATCAACAGAAAAATAAAAACGTTATGGCTCTCAGATTTTATTTTTATTTTTAACAATCAGTTTTTACCTTGTTAAATTAGAATTATAAAGAATTATAAAAAAAACTATATACATTTGGTATTGCTGTAATCGTATAAAGTTAACATGCCGTTTTAACCTTACGGTGAACGCCATAAAAACAAAACCACCCAAAATGTTGATGAATCGCTGTTTTTTTCCTATTCCACCCAACATTTTTCTTGTTTCCCACTACATTATATGGTACAATAAATGGTGCTGTGAAAATCTACAACTCGTCCCGCAAAACACAAGCCCTCATACGGCAATATTGATGGAAAAATAAAAGAGCTATGGCTTTTGGAAGGTGGGGAGGAAAAGACAAAAGTGAAAATCTGAAAAATGGCTGCGAAGGGAAGGGGTTAAAGTTATTTTGATGTCAGTTGTTTTTCTTAAAGGAAATTTGCCACCAAGGAAGGACCCTTTAAAATAAAGCATTGGTATCATAAGTAATGTCACCCTCTGAATGTCTCCAGAGGTCTGTAGGAGGTACTCACTTCAGCAAGACATTTAAGACAATAAAAAAGTACTGAGAAGGTCACATGGTGGTCGTGAAGACCCAGAAGACCCAGATTGATTGACAATACAGTATGGTGATTATGATGCATGGCTGACTTATAGTTAAAACTTATAGAAAGTTCTGATAGTTAATTGGTTAAATATTATATTATGGTTGGGCTTTGGATATATTTTCAAAACCCACCAAGGTTCAAGGCCAACATCGAAAGTATGTACTTCACATATATGTCTAGAATTCCTCCATGTCATCCAGTTTTATCAGATTCTTGAAAAAAATTATAATAATAAAAAAAGACTGATAGTAATTATTATTGTAGTAATAGCAGGGAAATGGGGGATGGGAGGAAACCTCCAGCTCACCAGCTCCACGCTCCTGCGTTCGAATCTCGCCCGGATCTCTGCGACGGCACACGGCAGGTAATGAGAACAAAAGAAAGAGAGGATCCAGCGATGAGTGATATAAGTGGGTTTCCCCCCTTATATCACTCATCGCTGGATCCTCTCTTTCTTTTGTTCTCAGTAATTATTATTATTATTATTATTAATAATTATAATAATAATTATAATAATACAAATAATATACAAATAAATTACTTAGTCTGAAAAAAATAAATATAAATAATAAGAATAATACTACAACAGATTGATAGTAATTTATTTTTACATTATTATTATTATTATTATTATTAATAACAATGATCATAATAATAAAAGTAATAATAATATAAAAATAAAGTACTATCATTCTGAAAAAAATAAAATAATAACAATAAGTTATATAAATATATGTGCTTATAATATAAATATTGAAAGCAGAAGAAGCAGTCCCTTAAATATTTCCAATTCTGTAACCATCCTCTACATGATCTTTATTTGTTCACTAAGGAACTGAAAAGTATGAATCCTGACAGTCCAGGAACATTTCTCAGTATTACCCTTCAAGCTGATCTTCAGCAGGGAGATAATATACGTCCATTTTACTTCTGTATATTATAGCCCGGATCTTGCTTTTTAATCCCACTGACTGTACTCTAACACACCGTAATTTTATTTTCTAAATTTCATTTATTCCCAGTTATGTGGAGACAAGGTAGAATATGAAATATCGTCTTGGAAACAATGAGAAAGTTTGGTCTTGGCAGTCGTTGCTGATTTTGTATTTTGTGTTATTTTTTTGCTTAGGTTAAATAAAGCATAAAAATGGCATAGATGTTGAGCAGTTCACTTCGCAGCGCTATGCAGATTCCTCAACAATGATTCTGTCACTGTCATATATAGATACACTTATCGTCTCTTAGTCATGACTTTAATGTGCCACTTACAATCTCCATTTATCACATGAATGAGGAAATGGAGCCAAATGTAATGATCCATTCAAGGAAAATAAGTGGCTGCTGGAACCGATATCTCACTACTCTTGTTCCTCTGACTTTCAGAGTAATGTACTCTATGGAACCAACAAGCAAACATATTAAAATGGTTGTATGCTTTCAGAGCTGGCCATCTTCTGATGTGTCCTGCACAGGATTTTCCGTACTTTTATTGGGCAAATACTGTCGAAGTCTGCCTAGATTCTCTTTGATGCTGGGGAGGTACTGTACCTGTGCATGATATGTCCATGGAAAACCTGGTAATATGAAGGAGTCTTAAAATGAGTTAATACATACAATGAGCAAATGTATTTGTTGATTTTTTTTAGGTCGGCCTATTTTAATTAAATCACACATAATTAAAAACCTTACTAGGGCCCCAATATGAAATCTGTAACAGGGCAGCCCACCCACCATGTGCCTTTTATGAAACTGGCATCTTATTCTGTGGCAGAGGTGTTTTAAGCCTCCTCCCAGTTACCAGGGCAAGAGAAGTTAGGACATTTTCCAACCTTACTTTCTATTGCATTGGTTGGAGCTTTATTTTTCTGATACAGAGCTCTGACTCCCCTGCATAGACATAGACTTCAAACATAACATGCTAGCTACTTCTAGTCACCACCAGAGGGAGCTCAGGAGCTTACTTTATACTGTTTATAGATAGGACTCAAGTATAAGACAGTATGTATTAAGCTCCCAGGCTCCCTCTACTGGTGACTATAAGTAGCTATCATGTTTGTTTGTTTTTAAATGTATGTCTTTGCGGGGGATTAGAGGTATATATATATATATATATATATATATATATATATATATATATATATATATATATATATAAAACAACTAAACTACGACCACTACATAGGTATATTTAAAAATTAATCAGCACAGACGTTTGGACTTAAAGGGTAACTAAACTTTCATAAAACTTCATGTCATAGTGACATGTTGGAAGCTTAGATCGGTGGGGGTTCTAGCACTGAGACTCCACCCCTGATTGCTAAAACGAAACTGCAGAAGCGCTCGGGTGAGCTCTTTGCCGCTTGGTTTCTGATCGTCTTTTTTCGGAAAACACAGCAGTTTCTGTACGGGCTCAATAGAAAATCTATGGGCCTGTACAACGTTATCTCGGCTTTCCAAAAAAAGAAACTAAGCGGCTCAGCGCTCACCCGAGTGCTTCTGCCGCTTCGTTTTAGTGATCATTGGGGATCTCAGTGCTTGGACACCCACCGATCAAAACTTGTGACATGTGTCATTATGACACGTCAGAAGATTTTTTAAAGTTTAGTTACACTTTAAAAATTACATAATGATAGATAAAAGTTAGATTAACTTTAAAGATCATTTCAAAACATGTTGGATGCTATGTCTACCCTGAAGCACCATTTTACAATTTATATAGATATAATATACATAACAGTTAAGTGACTGTTAGTTATCTCATACTGTTCCTGAGTTACAACCTGCAAACAGTCAACAAACTTGTTTATAGACACGTCCTTGTCAGCTTAGATGAGCTCCTATAATTCAGTGAGGAATTTTGTTTTTCCTCTATCAGTTAAGTGTACACTATCTGGTATAAAGACTACACTTCTAACAGGACAAATCACCAACAATAAAGTTATATGCAGACACTGAACAAGCAGGAAATACTTTGAGATTTGAGCTCTGAAGACTTCAGAATTGTGAATGCAGCTCTGAAGGATAATACAGGCTGCAACTAAGAATCAGTACAAGATAAATAATAGAATGTATTTACAAATAACTCTTTATGTAGATTATTCTATATATAAACTTTAAATAAAGTGGTGCCCAAAGGTGGACACACATTTTAAAGAGAACCTTTTACCTGCCCATACATGTGCAGCATGTAATGGGCAGGGCTACACAAACCCACCCTGGGGCACTTTACATTTGTTTTTCTACCCTCCTCCGTTATTTAGATATCAGTGCCGAACTGACAAGTGGGCGTATTACTGCTGCACACAGTGCAAGAGCTGGAGAGAAGAGAGCACGCACACTCTCACTCTTCAGCTCTTGCGAGAGATCAGTCTTGTACTTGTCTGCCGAACTGGCAAAGGGGGCGTGTCTCTGCTATGGATAGTGCAAGAGCTGAAGAGGAGAGCGCGCATGCGCGCTCTCCTCTCTCCAGCTCTTACACTGTCCGTAGCAGTGACACGCCCCCATGCCAGTTCGGCAGACAAGTACAAGACTGTGATCTCTCGCAAGAGATCAGTCTTGTCCTTGTCTGCCGAGAGCTGAAGAGTGAGAGCGTGTGCGCGCATGCGCACTCTCCTCTCTCCGGCTTTTACACTGTCCATAGCAGAGACATGCCCCCTTGCCAGTTTGGCAGAGAAGTAAAGACTGTGATCTCTCGCAAGAGATCGGTCTTGTCCTTGTCTGCCGACAGCTAAAGAGTTAGAGCGTGCGTGTGCACACGCTCTCCTCTCTCCAGCTCTTTCTGTAAACACTGTTCGTAGCTGGTAAAAATTCTGAATTTATTTGAGTTGTAGCTAAAGAAAGGAGGAAAAGGACTCAAGAGCAAAAGTTATTACACCACACAGTCTCGTCATGGGAAAGGACTGATTATTATCTATCCTTACTTTCTCTACCCATCAATAGAAGAGGGGAAGGGTACTGTGAACCTTGGGTTGGTCCTCTTGTATCTTGATTGCTAAAGTTGCATACAGATGTTTCCTTCCTTATCTTTTTTCATATATGAACATATCCTAAGATGTGTGGCACGAGATGACCAGCTTTGAAAAAAAAACATGATTTTGCGATACTCAGACACATATAGCATAGACATCTCGTGACAATGTGTGGCCATCCAGTGTTTGTGATGTGATTGCAGCTTGTCAAGGGTTTTGCTAGCATGTCACGATATAGTATTGAATTCAAGCAAAGATAAGAGTGGACACATATGTAGCTATGACAACGAGACAGCCTGCATAGGTTCACAGCATCCATGTGAAAGTTGAATGGCGCCAGCCTGGGCACGTGCTGATGGTCAGAAAAATTACCAAAGCAGACAATGGCTGTGTGTCTTCAAACCTTTTCGGATCATCTATGGCTAACTCTGTTTTTTTGTGATTGTCTATTATTTACCATTGTTCCTATTGCATCTGATTTTCTTTTAATCACTTCATGGGGTTGTTAAACAGGTTTATTTTTATCATAATAAAGTTGAAAAAAACTTTTAAACACTAAAAATAATGTGAAAGAATTTGCAAATAATCTTAGTTAAAATGCTCCTATTGTTTTGAGTATACAACTCCTATGCATGCCTATGTGTCTCAATGGTTACAGATTACAACAAACAAACAAACAAACTGTATGCACTCTGATCCTGCAGTCATGTGTTACTCCACTAGAGGAGTTTATGGAAGAGAGTGACTCATGACTGTACATGAGGTTTGTTTGTAATCCGTAACCAAGGAGACACATATGTCTGCATAAGAGCTGTAGGCACAAATTGGTAGGAGCTGAATAGAAAGCTGTAGGAACATTAATCAAGATTATTTACAAATGTATTCTTTTTTTATGCATTGGGGTTATAAAAAAAATGTGATGCAAAAATACACACACCTTAAATTAAAAAAAGTTATATATTTTCTATATTATTAAATCATAACATGACACTATCCTCTAGTATCTCATTTTTTAAAATATCTATTCACAGGAGCATTGGCATACATAGAATAGAAGATACCCCATAGCAGACATTAAAATGGTCTGCCCATTATGGTGCCACCGAAGACAGAAGGGCAAGCTGTTTGTTTCCCCCTCTGTACCCTTTCTATGACACTTGGGCCAATTACTCACCCCCTTGTGTTTCATCTGGGGAGAGGAGTCCTGCATAGATTTTAGTAGGGGAGATGGGGACAACCATGGCTGGTCCTCTCTCTCCAAGGGCCTTATAGCATCTGTATAGTCTGCCATCAACTTTATTCTGCGTTACTATGTCTAAACTTTAAAGTAGGACCAGGCTTACAGTTTATCCATTAATATATATTGAAACATTTTCCTCCAAACTTCTAAAGATCTCTTAGGAAAAAAAGGTGTCTTATCGCACAAAATAAATCCTTGTCGATGTGCTTTTTTCAGCAGCTGTCATGCACGTTATTACAACGGGATGATTACCTGCCGTTAAGTACAAGCTAAATTGCATGTGTTTATAGCCGTCTCTCCTGCTGGAGGAGGATACTTTGTGATAGAGGCTATTTTGTGTATGATTGCTGAATTTGGTATTTTAGACATCAGACCTGCATAGTGATCACAGTGTGTTATTGATCTTTTTTCTGGGTGGGCGAGGGCCGGTGCCCATAGATTCAGGTGTGCAGTAAACAGTAAACCAACATCTGGCCAATGCTCCTGATTTCCATACTATACAATGGATAAATGATGAAGCATATTACTTGCTTAATAATTTATAGAAAATCTTTGATGTTGTGGTAATTATATCATACAGTAGGTCACATATCAAAGGTAATTTATTTGAACAGCCGCGATGGTTTCTTAGAAGCAATCAATATCACTGTTCATGGTAGTGATTTCACAAACCGGTATACCAGATTAAAAAAAAAAGACTCTTAGTGGCACAGGGGAAATCGAATACTCATTGGGTAAAAATGTGGTATTTGCTTATGTGTAATTAACCCTGATTACTATTATCTCCATTACTCCTTATGTTAGATATCTATATAACAAGACTATAGCATGTGTATTTATTTCTGAGTACATATCTAAATTGTCTTCTTGCTTGTCTTCTTTAAGGGAAGTCTGGGAATTTGACATTGATATTAATGACCTATTCTTAGGTTAGGTCAATAATATGAGATTGTGGGGGTTATGAATCCCGGCACCCTCATTGATCAACTGATCAAAGGGGCCTATTTTTGCTTACCAGGCACAGTTTCGTACATTCGGTAGTGCCTTGCCTGATACTGCAACTTAGTCTCATTCACTTAAATAGGACTAAAATGAAAAAATCTGCAGTACCAGGCACAGCCACTACCGAATGTACGAAGCTGTGCTGGTAAGCAATGAAGAAGTCGCAGCACTCACCGGAGCACTGCAGCCTGTTCAATAAGCTAATAAATGGGGGTTCCAAGAGTTAGACCCCCACAGATCTGAAGTTGATGACCTATCGTAAGGATAGGTCATCAATAGATGACCTATCCTAAGGATAGGTCATCAATATTAAAGTCTCAGAAAACTCTTTAATAGTTGGAAATGTAAAGGTAAATTTTTGCATACCAGGCACAGTTTCGTACATTCGGTAGTGCCTTGCCGGTAGTGCCGGTAGTGCCGGTACTGCAACTTAGTCTCATTCACTTAAATAGGACTAAAATGAAAAAAATCTGCAGTACCAGGCACAGCCACTACCGAATGTACGAAGCTGTGCTGGTAAGCAATGAAGAAGTTGCAGCACTCACCGGAGCACTGCAGCCTGTTCAATAAGCTAATAAGTGGGGGTTCCAAGAGTTAGACCCCCACAGATCTGAAGTTGATGACCTATCCTAAGGATAGGTCATCAATAGATGACCTATCCTAAGGATAGGTCATCAATATTAAAGTCTCAGAAAACTCTTTAATAGTTGGAAATGTAAAGAGAACCCTTCACCTGCCCATACATGTGCTTCTGGGTGCAGCATGTAATGGGCAGGGCTACACAAACCCTGAGGCACTTTAAAAAAAAATTCTACCCTCCTCCATTATTTAGATATCGGTGCCATTATATTCGCCCCCGATATTTAAATAACCCCCTGAACTGTCAATGGGGCGTGTAATGGCAAAGGGGTGTGTTGCTATGGCTGTGGATTACCCTTTTATCAACTCCCTTAGCCTATGTTTTATTTAAAGATGAATAATTAATTTGTTTTTCATGAATATTTAGACGAAATAGGATTTCCCCATATTGGGAATGTTTTTATAATGTATGCGGTTTTTATTCATTTATTTTAAACGTTAGATTAAAATAAGTTAGAAAAAATATCTTTACAAAATGTATAATGAACTTCAATAGTACCAAGAAAGCGAATATCTGTAGTAAATACAGAAAATACAGAAAGAAAAAAAAATTCGGGTCTGACCATACAGTAGTACATGAGTTAATAATACACCCATCTTGTGTTCTGGCTTTGTTCTAGAAAGTGACAAGAGAAGAAGGTTTTATATTGTCCTTTTGTAAACTCATGTAAAGGAGGACGTAGACCTCTGACCTAGAGAATCTTTTCCCCCCTCGCTCTCTCATTCTCTTCCATCTTTTGCTGTTTTATGGTGATGAACTACGTCTGATAATGCTGGAGCGTGTTACTAGGCAGAGATAGGAGTGTCATAAATTAAACTCTTATACTCACACAGGAGCCATAAAACAGTATCCTACTGTTATAATTTATCAGTAGACAAGCACTGGTTTCCTTAAATAAGCCACAGTGACATTATTATGAGTTTGGAGAGACAGCTTCAAATTCTCACCATCAGTGTTACACGAAACAGGGCCCAGAGTTCATCTGTCACCAGACTTTTTGAAAAAGTAAGAAGTTTACTCTAACCATTTATCCATGTGTCCTACATTCCCACCAGTATATCTTCCAATGACATGGTAAAATCTTTGGATAAAAAAATGCAAAATAAGGAAAGTTTAGACTTCTCCCTTGCACACCAAGAAGGGGACTATTATTATTTTTAGGTGAAATTAGCATTTTTGAGATTGGAAGTTTATTGCAAAGCAAAATGTACAGGAGTGCTATCATCTAAGAAAGAAGAATTTCATAATTAATTTTTATCAGTAGATTAGTGAATTAACAATGGTCTAACCTTCAAAATGAACATTTCCATTATTTAACCACTTTGATCCTCAGGCAGATGTCAGGGCCCAGGAAGAGAAAACCTAAATTAGTAGAGCAGATTCCATATTTCAAATGTAGCCCATTGATTGGCTAAGCATTTCAGATTAAGTGATGTCACTGTATTGCACATGATGACCTCACTAATCCCAGGCTAGGAGCCCAAAAAAGAGCAAGAATTGTAAATGTTAACTAATGCTATCTCAATAATTGTAATACTAATTCTATAATTGCACTAATTGCTCGTCCACACTGACAAAATGTCTATCTGAAAAATCTAGAATCAATTTTTCCTTTATTGGAAGCATATGTTAAGATAATATAGTAGAGGGGTTTTAGGAAAATTTCTTTGTTTTATGATCAATTTTAGGTTAAGGAAATATGTTTGCAAGAACACTCCAGGCATAACTTATATTCAGTATTTTATCTAATTTGGGGCCCGAGGGGGCAAGGCATGACACAAGACTTTAAAGAAGACCAAAGAGAGAATATTTTTGTCAAGCACCACTCCTTAATCCCTACACTAGGCAAAACACGTGTATCAGTACGTGTAGCTGCATTGTTCCTTTAATTGTCACAAATACTAGAAAGTGTTAATAACAAAATTTTCAAGACATCGGTTAACCCCTAAACCTGCCTACAATGGAAAAATACATTCTTCCAGTGGAGTGATGTTTAGAGTGATGTTATATGATGTGGTCAATCATAGCTTGCTATAGTGGATTCAACGTCACTACAGCATGCAATGAGTGGCTGATGTGGACATGTGACCTACCTTTTCTACTGATATCACGTCACTTCACTGGACCCGCGGGGAATGTTACTGGATGATTAAGGTGAGTATGCTTCACATTTTGTTATTTTCCTATTCTGCCACATCTGGGTAGTTTTCGAAAATTATCCAAACTTAGAAAAGCACCTACACAATGAGAAATAAAGGGACAAACTGACCCAAACTCATAAAACTCTCTCCTCCTGGTCACCTACAATACAACATCTTTTTACTTTGATACTGGTGTGTTGCTTATTGTTTCTGCTTCTCTAAAAACAAAAAGTCTCTTATTCAGCCTTTTGCTACGTTCTGGCAAATTTCCTTTCTAACGTCTCGCCCATATTCCCTAATGTGGTGGATTGGCTCTCTTTCAGCTGTCTTTTTCAGTTCCTGTCTGCTAATTAACATCTTCATGGTGTACAATCTGGAATCTGTCCACTGAACTTTGATGTATGTGTACTACCATTAGTTGCTAATGGATTATGACCTGCTAAATTAAAGGGAAATTCTTGGACCTCATTGAACCCTTGAACATTCCTGGACAAAGGATTTTCCATCCCTATTAGTTCTCATTGACCTTTTCGACCTCCATATTTATTGTTTTGTCCTTTAAATTACTTTCTCCTTTATCAATGAACAAGTCAATTAATATATCAAGGTTTCCTTTGGTAACCTTTGGTAAGATCCATTACCAAATATCTTTGCATCTGTACCACCAAAGTGGTTAAAAGGCAAAGGAAAATGTAGGTTTAATTTAGGTCAAAAAATTCTATGCTGAATTAATTTCATAATATATCTTTATACTTCTCTTCACATGGGCATTAACATAAATAATACAATTTTGGCTACCTGCAGACACCAATAGAGGGAGCTTACTGCAGACAGCTTAATTATCGAGCTCAATGGGAGCGGTATAAATCTGTATGTACTGTGCTCCCCCTAGTGGTGGCTGCAGGCATGTACCTCTATGACTAAGAAGGAGAACCTTGTTAGAAAAACAAATTTATACTCATTGCTGGAGTTACAAGTTAAGGTGGTAAACATGTTTTTGCAAACAAATGCTTCACAATGAAATGGATTATAAAAACAGGGAAGTCGGCTCCTTTATCAAAAGATAGAATAAGAAAGACGAGTGATCATGAGAAGAACATACAATCTTGATGTAAATCTTGTCCTGGAGAAGTATCAGACCCATGGCCCCAGCTCTATAGCGTTAACCACTGAGCCATCATGTCGCCCAAAAAATTTATATGAATAGAAAATGTATCAGTTTGTCTTTCTGATTTCCTACAACCTTAACCCCAGCACATCCCATGGGGAACATTGTAATTCAATGCAAGTGATAGAAATGAACTCCTGGCTGAGAGCTCTGGTGATGTCACGTTGGCTGTCTGCAGCTTCTTCTACATTTTCAAGAGGCAGACAGAAAGGGAGAAGCCATAATCACTGACATAGCTCAGAATAAACCCTCCATGATTTATGTTTAGGGAGCAGGATGATATTCATTAAGTAAGACCAAATGTGATTCTCCTCTTTGCTTTCATATTACAGTAGACACTACATGATAATTTATCATTGTGAGGTTTAAAATTGACATAGGCATTTCCTTTAAGACACAATGGTAAATGATTGAAGAAAGCCTATATCTTCAAGTAACAAATACAGATATTTATGTTTCTTACATAAACCTGGATAGTGCAATGTGGCACCCGCAGTCCTTATAGGACAGTCAATGATAAACATAGATAATAAGCCCTATATCTCCATACTACAGTGTTGTATTATGGACGTGGTCTTTCATAGAAGGAATAATTTAGGGGAGAATATCTCCATAATACGGCATCCAACGGTGCATATTTTTAAGTTGAAGGTCCTACGGTATAGACCTATTTTTGTTAAAGTTGAGGTCCTATACACTTGTATGAATGCTATATTATGTCTTCGAACAACTTGGAGCTTGTAAGGAGCTGTAATGCAGCCATGTGCATGAGCCCTTAAAGGGTTGGGTCTGTTCTATCAAAATTTTATCAAAATATTATAATCGGGCCTCATTATAGCAGTGGTGTCAGGAGGAATCGGGGAATGATGATTATGTGACTCCTGATCTTAAGACATGACCCAGTAATCCTTTCTGAGATACTGAAACTACTTCATTATGAGTTCCTTTTGTTGTTGCTCTGCTTCACGGCATCATAAAACAGGATTCTAATTGTCTTCTACCTTTAAAACAGATTTATTCTGTAAAACATAAAAATGTACAGTATACATGATAAACAGCCTTAAATAATAATGTTATGGGATATTTTCTTTAATTTTTTTTGTTTTCAACATTTTCTATGCTAAACAGGATATGTCAAAGATGTGTGATAAGGTGCTGGTCCCACCTCTGGGACCCTCACCTTTTGGGAGGCTAGGAGTCCTGTGACCCCTGTTTGTTGATTCACAGATGCATTGCTCTCCATAGACTGCAATAGAGAGGTGGCTGTGCTATTACGCATTTACAACTTATTCTGTGATGATGCCATCAATTTCTACTATGCTTACTATTAGGAAAGTTTTAAACTTTACGTGCACAATATGCATGTTTTATCTAAAAGATATATTAAACAAATTGTACAAAACCTGACCCATATGTTGGGCAAGGAAACAAGCACTTGTTTTTATTTCTTTGAGATGTATATTTAAAAAGCATTAAAATCAGTTTATTTTGTGAAATGTAGTATATATTTGATGTCATAACAAGTCATAAAGATGATTGCTTTTGAGTCTGTATTTGCCAAAATTTGTTATGGTATATTGATGATATATTTTAATGAAGTCATATGAAATGAAAGTCATTGGGTTATTAAAGCATCTAGAGGTATAGAAATTAATCAAAGAAACATTTGTTAACCTAAGAGCTCATGATCTTGCCTGTAATACTACGCCCATAGCCTGATATGAGTCCGTACTTTATCTCTGGGTGCCCCTATTTTATTTAAAGGAACACAAAGGATTCATACAGAATCTGTGACAAAAAAAAAACGGGGCCTCGTACCTATACATGTCGTATTATGGAGATATTCTTATAATGCTTCTAGACGAGCATATGGTACGGAGACAGCATAAAACTCCATTTGCTGCACAGTGAATGAACCCTACGTAAGATTAAAAATCTGTCTTATGATAATTATTTCTGAACACCATTGTAACATTGATAGTATGGCCAAATATATAGGAGAGACATATAGTAGGCATAGGAAAGGTATGGAAATCAATGGCCATTATGATATATTAGTATTTCGATCTCTACTAAAACCTGACCAATAAAACAGCAACGTTGTCATGACAGAGACTTGGACCCCAATGGTGAGAGCATATGATAAACACAGAGAAGACAACATCCATTGCAATTCTGACAGCTGTTGTGCCAAACAGTACAAGTATCTCAAGAATAAAATCGCCTGCAGGCGCAATGAATTGAAAAAAAAAGTAAATACTTTTTGATTTAAGAGAAAATTAAAAATGTAATAACTTTGCTTCAGGTGCTTTCAATAAAGCATTTTACTTCTTCTATGCCAAATGGGTCTATATACATCGACACTGTGAGGTATAGGAATCGCCTCTGGCTCTCAGAGATTCTTAATTTCATCCAGTCTTCACTAAAGCTTTTTTTTATAGGTTTAGAGTAAGGAAGCACTGAATATGTTTCAAGCACTCGATAAGCAAAGTATCTGGTACAGGGCAAGCAGTGGTATCTCTACCTATCTATCTATCTATCTATCTATCTATCTATCTATCTATCTATCTATCTATCTATCTATCTATCTATCTATCTATCTATCTATCTATCTATCTATCTATCTATCTATCTATCTGTCTATCTATCTATCTCATATCTATCTATCTCATATCTATCTATCTATCTATCTATCTATCTATCTATCTATCTATCTATCTATCTATCTATCTATCTATCTATCTATCTATCTATCTATCTATCTATCTATCTATCTATCTATCTATCTATCTCATATCTATCTATCTCATATCTATCTATCTATCTATCTATCTATCTATCTATCTATCTATCTATCTATCTATCTATCTATCTATCTATCTATCTATCTATCTATCTATCTATCTATCTATCTCATATCTATCTATCTATCTATCTATCTATCTATCTATCTATCTATCTATCTATCTATCTATCTATCTATCTATCTATCTATCTATCTATCTATCTATCTATCTACACTTATGGAGTTCACATAGCCTGCAATATAGTAACAATAAGGTACATTTAATATCCAGATGTAGCAGAGTTTCATTTGTCATTTAACAGTTTATTTTCTGCCTAGATAACCCAATCAGGAAAGTATAAGGTCTACCTCAGTATTTAATGTAAAGTCACAGACAAGGCAATGCCAAATGACAAACTCAAATCCAGTTTTGCTACATCCGTATAGATGTATTGACCTCTGCTGTATAATGGATGTGTTTCCATTTGTCTAATTTTTGCTAGAATCAGATGTGTATAAACCTGTTCCAAATTTTTTTAAAAATATTTTTCATATCTTCAGCTATTAACCTTATGGGCCTTTGTCAATTTGTACAGTAAAGACTTATCTGCTCCACCTCCTGAGCATTCAGCCCTCCCCTGCCTGGCTGAAATAAATGATTTCACAACAGCCACAAAGCAAGTATGCTAATTCTACTGGCTGACAATGATGGTCCCTTAGTTAGAGTATTTACTTGCATTCAATTTAATAATGAATAATAGGAAGAAATATGTTCCATATTAAGGTTTAGCCATTTAACTTTGTCAAGTGAAGCTAATGTGATCAGTGCGACCAGACAGCTGACGTATCCCACTGATAATAACATAAGGTCCAGAAACCATTTACCTGCAGCAAATTTGCATAAAATCAGTCAACTTGAAGCAACTCGACAGATGAAGCAGACTTAGGGGGACATTGTTATACGATCACAGTCAATTACCTAGTCACCTCTCCTTATATTATAACATACACAAGATGAAGATGCATCACAACATAAAAGTACATGAAGGATCAGCACGCACGCACGTTAATGGGACAATGTAATCTCATTAAATGTCTGACATGTCATAGAGACATATTTAAAGTGTATGTCCATGACTGTCTTGGTGCTGAGACCCCCCATTGATCAAAGGGGCTTCACCTCTCTGCTCAGTGCGGTGCCCCTTCAGCATCTGTCATCACTTTTGATTTAAAAGTTATGAATAGCTAAAAATGACCTAAAAAAACAATTATCGTCTATCTTCCGCCAACTGGAGGTAGAAAAGGCCAACATGACCTGAAGATAGATCATGCTCCATAGAGGTGCCCCATTGTTTTAGCAATGTTTCAGTGCTCAGATATTTCGTCACTATGACATATCAGAAGTTTAAGGAACTTACTGAGCCTTAAACACGTCCCAAGCAGTGTTCCCTTTAAGCTGTATACTCTGCAATGAAAGGAGTTAAAAATAACACTCTAATGAGCGCAATGTACTAATTTGCATGGTATGAAATTTCTAACTCTATGGGTCTATTCACACAGTTCGGTTTATGGCCAAAATTACTGCAGTCGTGTGGTTATGTCGCGATTTTCATGTAATCATAGCAATAAACCAAGATTTGACCCTATCATTTCTAGAGATTAGAGAGAGCAGTCTCGACCTTGATGTGTGGGGCATTCAAAAATCTAGACCTATACCAGCTATACGCCAGCTCAAGTGTTTTGTCCATTCCATCTAAAATTGGCTCATAATGAAACCGGGCTTTAAAGATTTAACCATGTGCTTTAGCTAATCCTATCAGAAAAGTGTATAAGCTGCAGGAGGGTGAGCGAGCCGGAGCACGCTGCTGACAAAGGAATAGCTTTTTTGTTGTTGTGTATAGTTTCCAAGCAGTAGAGGCAGGTGAGGTAAGCCTATTTTCCTGTAATGGTTTTATTTATAACCATCAGCTCTTACGTTGTGCGCTCTTCAAAACCACCTTGTGTGAATAATTGTGATCGCTTCTACATCAAACCTTTCCCTTGATGTTCCACCTTCTAGACTACATGTGATTCCCGAGAAATGAAACTGGGTCTGCCACGCTGCTTTGAAATAGAATTTATTATTATTACTAATGTTTTATTTTTTTTCTCAAAGGATCTCCAGAATTCCAACAGGTGAACGCAATTAAATACTATTCATCTAGGAAACTCTGCGCTCTGAAATTTACCAGGAAGTTTTACGGGATTTTTTTTTTTTACGTTTGACAATCGTGTGATTTATTGCTTGGCTATATTTTATCATTATGCTGAATTACGGCTGGGTGAATGAGTGGGCAAGTAGGGCAGTGGGCTTCCAACTAGGCAATTTGTAATACTGTAGCAGAGCTGAGCTTCTCATTTGGCAATATGTTATCTGTGGTGTTACATAGTACTATTATATTATAGTACTTATTAAAGAGTCCTATGTTATGATTGCTAAGTAATTAAAAGAGACAGATTTAGATTTGCTACATCTGTAAGTCATAAGTTTAAGACTTTGGCTCAGACATATGGATTAGATAGCTGTTGGCCAAACACTTGTTCAGCTGACAGCTTGCCTATAAACAGTCATTCTTATTTTAATGAGTAGAGTGGAAGACATCTCTTTCTCCTCCAGACTTCTCTAGACTACCGGGAACTTCTCTATATATATTAGATAATTGTCCAACTTTATAGCGTAACTAAACTTTCATAAAACTTTTGACATGTCAGAAGTTTTGATCAGTGGGGGTCAGAGTGCTGAGACCCCTAGCGATCGCTAAAAGGAAGCGACTGAAGCGCTCAGGTGAGCGCTGTGCCACTTAGTTTCTGATTGGCTTTTCTCGACTCTCCTTGGAAAGCCGAGCAAGTGATGTACAGGCTCTATAGAAAGTCTATGTCTCTGTACACTGCTCGTAAACTAGTTGGTACAAGACTTACTAGAGCGCTTCTGCCGCTTTGTTTTAGCGATCGGTGGGGTTTTCAGCGCTTGGACCCCAACTGATAAAAAACGTTTGACATGTCATATGACTTGTGAAAGTTTTATGAAAGTTTAATTATGCTTTAAAGAGGCTCTGTCACCAGATTATCAAATCCCTATCTCCTATTGCATGTGATTGGCGCTGCAATGTAGATAACAGTAACGTTTTGTTTTTTTTTTTAAAAACGATAATTTTTGGCTTAGTTATGAGCAATTTTATATTTATTCAAATGAGCCTTTCTAATGAACAACTGGGCGTGTTTTCTCTTATTTCCAACTGGGCGTGTTTTGTGTTTTTAGCAACTGGGCGTGTTTACTTCTTTCACTGCACAATCACACTGTGCTGTGGATCATGCTGGGCTGGAACAATGAGAAGTGTAGGACACTGATTGGTCACTGATTGGTCAGTGTCATACACTCCTCTGTACAACACCCAGTTGGTAAAAAGTAAAAACACGCCCAGTTGTATATTAAGAAACTAATTAGCATAAATCTAAACTAGCTCATAACTTGCTCAAAAATGATCGTTTTTCAAAATAAAAACCACTGCTGTTATCTACATTACAGCGCAGATCAGATTATGTAAGAGATAGGGCACTTATAATCGGGCGACAGAGCCTCTTTAAAGGGATTATGTGAGCTAAGAAAAAATGGTTGCTTTATTTCCAAAAAAAAGTGAATCTTGTCCATGCACTGTGTTTGGTATTGCAGCTCAGCACCATTCATTTAAACGGGACTGAGCTGCAGTACCAGACACAGCCCATGGATAAAAGTGGGGCTGCTTCTGAAAAAAATAGACCTTTTATTTTTTTTAAATAATTTGTACATCCCTTTCATGTACTGTGAGTGGCAAGCTTTACGTTATAGTTAGCTACTTAGAGGCTTTCCTCAACATCTATTCTTAGTGACAGGCACTGTTGCTGTAGGGAAGCACTGATTGGTGGAAAACTTGTTCAATCGGACCTTTCCTTCTTCGACAGTTAAAGTGCTTTACCAATGAATGAGATAGCGTTAATTAATATGAAAGATAAAATAGTACTTCCGAGTTAGAGAAGTGTGGATCGATTCTACTTGAATCGACTTGGGTCCGAATTTCCCAAAAGCTTTGGACCCAGCAAAATCCAAACTTTTGGAGTTTGCAACACGTGGATTGCAGCAAAATAGTGGCCGCCAGGGAGTGCCTGCCAACATTTAACAGATTAGAGGAAGGATCACATGACCTTGGGTCAAGACACCCCCTAATTCTTTTCAGGCAGCCTTCCCAAAATGCACTGCAGTTATCCCTTCTCCTGGCACAGTCAATCATGAGTATAGGTGGATGACATTACTAATCTTGTCTTGACGTTAAAAAGCTTGAATGGGGTTGGATACAGTCCTAGAAGACATCAGAAAGTCAGACACAAGTTTTCAGGACGATCGGGGCACTTGCAATTCAAAACAAATCTATTGGGTTCAAATAGAATTGGACAGCCGATTCAATCGAATCAGACCTGAAATAAATTTTGGGAAATTCACTTATCTCTATTCAGGGTATGGAAATGGCTCAGCAGCAAGGTTATTATTGCTGTCTGGGGAGCAAAACGTAATTTTCTATATCTAATCATATACATGCTGTCCATTGTGTAATATTGGTCGCAATCAAATTCTCAAGAAAATTTAGACTATGTATGATTTTAAGGGCTCATTCAGGTGAGCATGTATCTCGTCCGTGTGACGGCCGTTAAAACAACGGTAATCACACGGACTCATGTATTTCAATGGAGCCGTTCACATGACCGTTGTTTCAACGGAGTGTGTGAAGGGTCCGTGAAAAAATACGACATGTCCTATTTTCATGCGTTTTCACGCATCCCTCCATAGACTCTAGTCTATGGGGAATGCGTGATAACGCGTCCCGCACGGGTGCCCCTTGGATGTGAAAAACTGCAGTTTTTTAAAATCTGAGGTTGGCCATTTTCGTGTGATTGTAGACTAAGGCTTTGTAAACATTTTAAAGAAACACTCCAGGAAATACTGATACACTGTGTTATGCCTAGAACAGACCCTGAGGGGGCGGAGCATTACACAGAGACTGAAAATACATCAAAGATAAAAGTCATGCCCCACCCCTGCAGATCCTGTACTAGGCATAACATAGTGTATCAATTTTCCTGGAATATTCCTTTAAGGCTACTATATGAATTTTAAGGCTATGCGATTTCCCACACAACCAGATGACACCACTAAGTAACTATATTCCTGATTCCTTAGCACTAGTACCAAAACCAAGTAATGTAACAGGCTGCAATTGTGGGGGGTGCTAACTCACTTTAAAATTACTGTTGTTTTGTAAGGGACACTACAGATTTTACTGTCCTATTGGGACCATTACCTACCTATAATAAATAAGCTGAGCAATTTCTTTTTACCAGTAGTGAAGGGAGACATTGTGAGCGCTGGGTGGTGTTGAATGCCCCCAATACCTAGATACACTCATTGATATGGATGCAGAGCATTATGAAAAGTCATATACAGCTGTATAGAGATATGAGTTGACAACTAGGTCACTCTGACTGCAGTGAATGTTTGGATGAGCTGGATGATGTCTCTATCTAATTGATTCCCTTGGTAATACAATGCCCCATGGAGAGCTTGGTCTCCAAAGAAGCTTTGGTACATTCATATTGCTCAAAGCGCACTTATATTCAGTAATGTACCAGTCATAATTTGTTAAATAAACCACAAGCTTCAGAAAGTCATTACATTTTTCAAAATGTAGGTCACAAAAATAATTTATGAACATATGTCATACATGTTCTGTAAGTCACCAGTCGGTATATGAGTCAACAAATATTGTACCAAAGGACAATGGCATAAATTTGTAAAAAGATATAAAAGTATTCTTAAAAAAATACACTGCTGACAACAGCCCCAATGTAATTTGCAGAATAAGAAGAAACTTGTCGTACACAATGAGGTCTAACTTCAAGTCAATGTCCACACTTTAAAGTAAATTTTAAGGTCTAGAAATCTCTAATAATTATTTTCTTAATATATCTTTATAGCGTTTAGTACTGAAATTCTTTCTGCCTGAAGCCACCACTAGGGGGGGCTTACAGTAGGTGCTTACTGAATACATATTACATACAATTGATAAGTATGTAATAAGCAACTAAGCTCCCCCACTGCTGGGCTTAGGCAGACAGTATTGCATCTATTCCTATGGATGTCTATGCACAGGATCTATATATATATATATATATATATATATATATATATATTTATATATATATATACATAATCAAATTAATCAGAATAGAATCTTGGATATATTTAGAATAAGAAAACAAGATGGATTGGACATTAATATTTTTTTCTGCCCCTGTATGATTTAAGGGACCATTTTCATAGAATATGATTATGTACTGTACATCCCATTTTCCAAGAGTCACTATCATCACTTTACAGGAAACTCTGATCTGTTAGTGGTCATATACCATGAGCCCCACATTTAGTTCCCCTTGTTGGCTGAAATGTCTTTAAAGTATTCCACAATTGCTAATAATAACGTGTTACATCACTGATAACAGAACTCCATTCTCAAATGAAGTTTTACAAAACATGATACCTATTATAGTCTCCGAAGCAAACTCATACAAACACATAGTGAGTATAGCCATTAAAGGTGGATGTCCATCAAGTTCTAGGAGCAATGTTCTGAACTGATTCATTTCAGAATATGTCTTTTGGGGTTTGCAGCTCCATTTTTGTTATACAGAACTCCAAATCCACTGTATAAACAAAGTTAATATATACAATTTTGGCTGCTTGCAGCCACTACTAGGGGGAGCTTAGGAGCTTACTATATGCTATTCTATTATTGTGTTGAAATGGAGTTGCATGCAGTAAGCTCCTAAGCTCCCCCTAGTGGTGGCTACAAGCAGACAAAATGTTATAATTTCATTCTGTTAAAATGCAGTAGATTTGGAGCTTTGTATAAAAAAAACAACAACGAAGCTCTGACTGATATCAAGACTTATTAAGAAATTAATATTAATTGTCACTGATTTTGGACCTATTTTGATAAAAATAAAATTGTGTCTAATGGTGGATTTTCACTTTAAACTACTGACTTCACAGTGAAACAGTATGCTGCCCTTTTTATACCCCTTAGCCCCTTATTATAATAGACACCAGTTTAGTAGCTGCATCTATTTTAAGTTCTTCACAGGTCTGAATAGACATTTAATATTTTTTCAGTATCCAAGCAAAAATTCAGAATACGTCAACCATCATAAAACATCATAAAATAACATATACTGGAGAATTAAAACAATAGAATTGACAAGTAATTTTTGTTGAAGCATTGATAACACATCAATATTGTTTAAGGCGAATATAGTGACAAGTAATAATGGAAATACATAAATAACTACATGACAATGAACTTTTTATAGACTCAATCATAGTCATAGTCTATTCCGTCTATAGTACTATTTTTTTTCTTCATTTGTCATTGCTACAATCATCAACTCGAACCACCATAATGATAGAATTTAACATACTTTTAGGATGATGGAGCCTGATCTTGAGTAGAACCCCATGATAATTCCTGGCTAACTTCTATTTAGACAAATTATTATATGTTTCTTATGACAGATTAATAGAGTGGCATCTTCTCTCGACTCAACGAATATGATATTCCTTCATTCATTGGATCTTTCATGTTTCTACATTCTGGTCCAGTTATTCCAGATGAATCCTTCACCTGAACTGTTTATGATATTTCATCTGTTTTAGTTTTTAATGTGACACAACCAAATTCTGATTTGGTTGTTGACCAATTAAGGTTTTTGTTCACCTTGAGACATTCCAGATATGTCCTCAGTACATTGGTCAGTTTGCATCAAGCTACAGGTGTGTCCTCCCTTACCTGGCTAGAAATTTAGTTAAGGACTCCAATTATGCAAATATAGCATAAACAACTCCCAAGAGAGTATCGTGAAATCAGTTTTATTTTTTTCACAGCTGGACATCTCGCGCCACTCATCTCGGGATATGTCGAGCCAAGAGGAGAGGTAAGGAAGGACACATCTGTAGGTGGTTGAGAGGCCCAAAGGTTATCAAAATAAGGATTTGGATGAAAAGTAATGGAGTATGTCTAGATGGCCAAACCAATTAGTAAAAGTGATCAATTGCTGGATTTGGTCTCAAAAGACTTCTCAAAAGTTTCTTGTTAAATAAAAATGAGCCTAGTGAGAAACTGCAGTATCCTAATTCTCAACATTATCTCTTCTAAAACCAACATTTTCATCCATGTTAGATACCAGATAAACACCTTTATATTTGTATATTTATTCGCAACCCTTAATGAATCAAATATTTATCAACTCATTTTGTTGCCAGCAACACATCAGGTCAAACAACTGCTGTATAAGTAAGAGCGTAGACTGACTTACCCCGGGCAAGGTCTTCTGTTCATGTAGAGCACTCTGAGCTTTCAAGGCAGATTCTCTTTCACAGTATGTAAGAAAGGCGCAGCCTGAAAAGAGTAAATACACTATATTAGTAGACGATCTATGGAGGAATCTATGATCAGAAAATGACTAAATCAAGGGTTTATGTTAAACATATTTTTTATCCAATGTTGATGCCATTTTTTCTTGTTTTATTTTTCCATGTCACTGTCGATATGAAAAAAATCTGAAGTAATCTGTCAAATTTTCATACTGATCACTGAGCTCTCACAATAGGCTGTGAATTTATTTTGTAACTTTTCAGCTTGTGCTGTGTACCCTGTGGGAAGGGTCAGCAGTTATCTCATTATCATTAGAAGGGTAGGTTTACAATAAGAGGTAACACTTCTATTATAAAACTGGAGGCCGACGACAAAGGATCCACCATTAACAATGGGTAAAGGGAAAATCTCAGCTACTCCTCCCTCCTCCCCCTTCCTGCACAGTTACCTCTGGACATGTCACAAAGCATGCTCACTACTTTGCCGTAGAAGTCAATAGGTTGTTTTATTATTTCGTTTTATGTCCAGGTGCCTGCTGTAAAGCAAATCTCTACGACTGATCACCCCGATAACCATGTAAATGGGAGTCATTTTCCAATCAAGAAGATTAGGTGTAGCAGGAGATGTCTTGTGACATTGAGGCACCCTCTCTCCGGTTAAGAGATGAGGGGGTAGAAAGAGGAGCACAATGAAGGCTCCTCCTCCTCAATCATATGAGATTATTCATCTTTATTTTTTTATGTATTTGTGGGGCCCCTGACTTACTGATTAAAATTGTAACCACTAGACTTTCACTTATATAACATTAAACAGATGTCCTAATATAACGATACCCTATGCTGGTGTTATGTTCCCTTTAGCAGAAACATCAGTCCAAATGCTGACATCCATTATTTGATGGTCTAAAACATTGATATTCTGTTAGTCTTCAGTAGAAATGTATTTGTACAATATGAAAACGTTGCTCACAACTAAATTATCTCAATTTACTGTACAGCAAATTAAAGTTATACGGTAAAAAAACCAAAACAATATCTTAAATAATTAAAGAAAGAATAAGATAACTACCAGAGCTTTCTCCCTCACTGAAACATGTTATAAAAATGTTATTAACACAATATAACAAGATGGAACACATGCAAGTATCGCAACCATGATCCGCATTCACAATCTCTTAAATAAGTGTATAAATAAAGAGTAATTGTCTTCTCTCCGCAATATCTGGCGCTTCCACACAGTTCCACCAGGCACCCTGATGGAGATTATTTCATTATGTTTCAGTGGTATAAATATTGTTGCTTAATGGTGTATACAAGGAGATACATCAAATCTGTAATTAAACTATATTGCCAGCAGAGAAGCATTAGAATACTTTCCTCAAACTATTCCTTGTGCTATACAGACTTGTAACTTTAGGGAACCATTTAAATATTAACATGGACTAAAACTCTAGTAAAGTCGTTTTAATGGGCAGGAACTTGTAACATTTGTGAAAGTAAAATGTAATGGCCATAGTATTTAGTAGAAATAAACTAATCAAAAGCCTGAAACCCGCTTCAGGAACTTAAAACCAAAGAACGTTGAACACTCGAGAAGGTAGGACCGATTCTCCTAGGTTGCAAATCTCAGCAATTTTAAGTTTTTCACATTTTCACATAGAATAGAGGTGTTGTCAAGGTTTAGAATAAAAGGTCTGTTTTTTTGTTTTGTTTTTCTTTAGAAATAACATGACTTTGGACATGAATGTGAATAAAATGCAGTACTGGACACAACCTATAAACAGAGAGTGGCGCTGTTTCTGGAAAATAAAGCAAACCTTTTTTTTCTAATCCTGGACAAGAAAGTTTTGCTCATCTCTACTTAACATCATGCATCATAATAATAATTCAAGATGTTATCCACTTTGGACAATCACTTTTAGTTAGAAAGATCCCCCAAAGATAAAGTGATCACAGGGGGTCCTGATGATAAGACCTAAAGTGTGATCAGCTGTAATCTGTATGGGGAACTAGCAGCGGGGCTTCAGTTCTCTTGTAGTACCACCATAGTGGAAATAAAGTCTCACACAATTCTCATTTAAATCAATGGGCTGTCCTGGTAATGTATAGATGGGACAGCCATCCAGAGATGAAGACACACTCTTAGTATAAAGTATTTACTCTGCCTAATGAACGGGGGGGGGGGGGTTGCCTTTATCAACTCAAAATTCCCCATTAAGGATAGATGATAGATAGATAGATAGATAGATAGATAGGCAGGCAGACAGACAGACAGACAGACAGACAGACAGATAGATAGATAGATAGATAGATAGATAGATAGATAGATGATAGATAGATAGATAGATAGATAGATAGATAGATAGATAGATAGATAGATAGATAGATATGCCAAACGCTTTATGAGCATAAGGTCTAACGCAGATACTTGTAGCTATTATACTTGACTATAGATGGGAGATGAGTGAACCTGAAATTATAATGGCAGAACATTTTCAAAAATTACTGCACATTTTTAAAGGACCGGAATGATCTTTCAGCTAGGACAACTCAGTAGAACAACATAGAATTCTTAAAAAATTCCAGCATTTTTTAAAATTGTAAATAATATCATGTTTTATTATTAACAACAGCGGACTACTATGTAAGAGTAATGATATATTATTGTGGTTCTAGGGTGGGGTATAGTATTGGATTTTTGCGTATAGTCATGACGGATTGTCTAATTTCCTTGCTCTCACCAGGTGCGACAGTGGCAGGCTAAACTCGATTAACCTGTTTAAACTGCAGAGAGTGTGACTCTTTGTAAAGTGCCCCACTGGGTGATGAATCGATGAAGGATGTTATAGATAGAAACAATGTAGTCTCTTGTTTCTTAAATACATTGAAATTGAACTTCCTTAAGAACACTAATGGGATCAAAAGCAAATATACTGGATAGATATCTAGAAGCTATTTATTGTGAGGGTTACAAGCCCTCAAATTGGGTGACCATTTAATTAACTTTAGCAAATGTTTTAAGTAAACCTGTTGTCATTGCTTAATATTACACTCATGTTCCCCTTATATAATTCCAATGATTTTAAGGCTAAAATCCATAGAGTAGGAATATAAAAACATAATTATTTGTAAAAATTTTGTGATATCATGTTTTTGAAATTATATATATATATATATATATATAATAATTCTGTATCTTAACCTTTCCTATGCTAGGTGGAGTTTCATAGGTCACTTAACCATGGTCCCCTGTTATCAGACCAGAAAATTTTAATAATTAGAGATGAGCAAATTTCCAAAATTTTGTTTCGGGTCCGATTAGGTTGAGTTGGCTGTCCGATACTATTTGGTCTGAATAAATTTGACCGGAATCGAAAGTGCGCCGATTACCCTGAAAACTCGTGTCTGAATCTTTGGTGTCTTCTAGCACAGTATCCAAGTTATTTCAAGCTTTTTAACGCTAAGCCAGCATGTAATGTGAAAGTGACAATCACATATATGTCGAGGGATGAATAACTGCACTGCATTTTGGGAAGGCTTCCTGCAAGGAATTATGGGAAAGCCCTTCTGAGGCCATGTGATTTTTGTTCTAGTCTGTAAAATGACAGCCGACAGCAAAAGACCCCAAAAGTTTTAGAATTTGCATGGAAAATTCGGACTAAATTAGATTAGTTAAGAAGCGATTCGCTTATCTCTAGTAATAATAATTGGTGATGTGATTTGACAGATTGTTAAGGAGATAACAGCTACAAGGTGCAAACCATACTGTAACATTAAATAAAGAGAGAACAAACCATTAAAGCGTGGATCACATAGAAATACATTAGTTATAATTGAAAATTTAAGGGCAAATAGATGTCTACAGGGTTCTAACAAGAATCTATGGAACAATATATCACACTCCTGGAAAAACAATCTTTAAAGTGATTTGGATTATTACAAGGTAAAAGATCAATTGCTTATTATTTCAATATTGTGTTACTTGGTTGTTATTATTATCTCTTATTGTTGTCCAGTATTTGGGCTTTGTCTCATTCAAAATTGCTATCCCTGTCATTAAACCTCATTTGCACCTTATGCACCTCAGTATGGTAATTTCTAATCTAGGATGAAAAAATAGTGATCTGATCTGTTGAGTAGCTTAACCCACTTGCAAGCTGTACACTCCATATGGGACTATAAGGCTATGTTCACACGGGGTATTTTGCCGAGTTTTTTTACGCGGAAACCGCGTCACAAAACTCGGCAAAAACGGCCCAAATTTCAAATTGATTTCAATGGGAGGCGTCGGCGTCTTTTTCCCGCGAGCAGTAAAACTGCCTCGCGGGAAAAAGAAGCGACATGCCCTATCTTCGGGCGCTTCCGCCTCTGACCTCCCATTGACTTCAATGGGAGGCAGAGAAAGTGTATTTCGCGCTGTTTTATGCCCGTGGCGCTCAATGGCCGCGGGCGAAAAACGGCGCGAAAAACTCCGCGAAAATCGGCGTGCAGGGAGAGGAATATCTGCCTCAAACTTCCAAACGGAATTTTGAGGCAGATATTCCTCCTGCAAAATACCCCATGTGAACATAGCCTAAGGGTCCCCTTACACGTCCCAACATGGGTCGTGTAAACAAGTGTTGATCAATGAGACAGCTCGTTGATCGGCACTCGTTTGCTCCTTTAACAAGGAGCAATGCATGGGGACAAGCGATCATTACTGCGATCGCTCATCTCCATACATTCCTATTATGTCGGCAGCATGTTTCCCTGTTTACACAGGAAGATGTGCTGCCGACAACGATAATATTTTATGTTGCATGAACGATACGATAAGCCGATGAACGAGCATTTGCTCGTTCATCGGCTGATCGCTGCCCTGTTTAAACAGGGCAATGATTGGTAGCGAGCATTCATATGAACGCTCGTTGCCCGATAATTGGCCCGTGTACAAGGGCATGAAGAGACAGCGCTTGAGTGGGATGAGGTGAGTACATGACACCACCCAGTGTAAATGATTGGACCCAATAGTGGACCCTTGCGTAAATCTGTCTGAACTATTTCCTAACAAATTGATCAACCTTACTCTTGTCCAAGTGATCCAAAAATACATCTATATGGTCAATGCATTTTATGTAATAAGCAAATCAGAAATTAAAACAAGCTGGAATTATTGCTTTCTTGAGGAAAAGTTTTCACTTATAAGTGTGGGTTTACATCTATATTAGAAACTGTACACAACTGAACAATCTTGCAGTTTCAAAATTATGAGGTTAAATAAATAAATCATGATATCACCAGAGTAAATCACAATTGAAATTTCAACGCTCCGCAGCCGCATTAAACAATATTAAAAACCAGCTCAACTCCAGCTCTGGACCCTTCTCTCCTCATAAAGCATTTTATTTTAATATTTTAATATCTTACCCACTCGACCACTTAATACATTTAATTGGATTAACACAATATTTTATTTGATGTGCGATTTACATCAACTCCCTATGAATTTTATTAGGAATAATTAATACTTTTAAATTTGTTCTTTTTGCGATGCTTCTTCTTGAATGAGCAAGAAAATATTTTCGATGAGCCCCACCGAGTAAAGATCTGTTGAGGCACAGATGGAGAAGTGTTTATTGCATTGGACTTTCATGAATACAGTATGTACAAAATCTGTTTTGTCTAGTTCTACCGGATAACTCATTGAAAGTCAGTTCTAATTAGTTGAACAAGATATATTAAGTATATCTTATTTCCTCTATGAATTAATATTTCTATAAATTAGGTATATGCACCATTATCATGGGGGAAAAAATGGAGTGGTTCAGATTGCACTGTTATCGACTGATTTCTGTGTTGCTTCTTTTAATTTCAGGACCTGTTTTTTCTGACTTTCTGCTTGGGGTGCTGCAGGTTCAGGGCTATGTGGGCATTCCTTATGAAGCAGCCCTCTCTCTCTCCCTTCTTTTAATGCTCTAACCTGTGTGTTTGTGTCTTATCTTCCTTCATCTCTCACACTGACAAGCTAGATTTTCTGCAAGAAAAATGTTTTGCACTTTGAAGTCGCCTCATGTACATGCACTGTTCAACCATAATATTAAAACCACCTGCCTAATCATGTGTAGGTCCCTATCATGACACCAAAACAGCTCTGACCCATCGAGGCATGAACGTCACAATATTTCTGATGGTGTCCTGTGGTATCTGGCACTAAAATGTTAGCAACAACAGATCCTTCATGTCCTGTAAGATGTGAGGTGCGGCCTCCATAGATCGAATTCGATTTCCATCACATCCCACAGATGCTCGATTGGCTTGAGATCTGGGGAATTTGGAGACCAAGTCAACACCTTGAAGTTTTTGTCATGTTCCTCAACCCATTCCTGAACAATTTTTGCAGTGTGGCAGGGCACATTTTCCTGCTGAAAGAGGGCGCTGCCATTAGGGAATACCATTGCCATGAGGAGGTGTACTTGGTCTGCAGCTACATATAGGTGATGTGTGTCAAAGAACCATCCCAAGGTTTTCCAGCAGAACATTGCCCATTGCCGGCTTCCCATAATTCATCCTGGTGCCATCTCTTTCCTAGGTAAGCGACCCGTATTTTCCTTGTTGTTTAAGGGTAGTTTATTATACTTTTATGACATATTCATTAGACAGACCATTAAAAGGTGATTGATAGGGGGTCCCACTAGTGCCCCCTAATTCCCATGATCAGTAGGGACTCAATTATATACAATCAAGAATATAGATTAAAGTCTAACAGTGGTTTAAATCTAAGCAAAATTAGACTTTATGGAACACTTGCCCCTTTTTCTCTGGTGCAAACTTTTTATGGACCCAATGTAATAAGAGGACTATGCAAAAACATACTATACTTTCACAAAGAATACAGTAACTATACTGCTACTGTCTGAAGCAACTTTTTTTTTCTTCAAAGGCTACTAAGAGGGTGTAACTGTGGAAATCACTTGCAACAAAAGCGTCCAGCTGACAAATCAAAGAGAGAAGCAGAGTTACATTTAATTTCAGTGCTAAATCAGGTCCTGAGAGCTCTCCGAGGAACAACAGAAAGCGCTCAGTAGCAGAACCATGACTGGTTGATGCAGTTCTAATTAGACAGATCATGCAGCATTGTTAGAGTGATAAACTAGATGGTGTAAAGCTCCTATAACAGCAGCCATATATTATCACTTAGTGTGATGGCTCCAGTGACAAGGTTGTGCTATAGATTTCCTGGAACGCCAGCTAGATCTGGGCTGTGATTTAGGCCCGAGAGATGGTGCAGCACGCCACGCAGATGAGACAAACTCTTTTGTCATGCATGGTGAGTGAGGTAAAAGAGATAAAAAAGCAAGCAGTACTAATGACCGTAATTGTAATAAAATGCAAGATTTATTTACACGTAACCCAATGTCTGGAAGACTATCCTCAACCTCTTCTGTAAATCTTTACATTGAACGAGCTGGGATACGATTCAGACCAGACATGTAGGAACAGCTTTATCAAGTTAGAGAATGGCATAAGGGGGTCCTAAAATGATAAATGATAAAATTGCAATGTTTTTGAGATTGATAAAACATCTTAGATATGGTTGAGACCTTTTTATGTGCAACTGTGCTACATAAAGACAGAATAGTAGAGCACATACACCATAAGTCAGAGCTCCTATACACATTTTGAAGCATAGTGAATATTGCTAAAGTAGAACTTGTCTTTATAAAATTACTAATATTTATACTTGATAGCAAATGATAAGTTGAAGTTTCCACCAATTTCTCTGGTTTCCTAGTATTCTGTAATTCACCTATTACATTTCCACTCGTGATTTTTATTGGTTGTCATGAATGGCGGAATGAGTTGGAGCATTTTTATCTATATGCTTTAAGGAGTCGACAATGCTTTCCAATGATCTCCCTTTGACACCACACCATCACCCCTCACAAAAAGCATGAAGAGCATGAAGATCCACACAGATTGTCTTCTAGGCCACCTCCAACCTCATTATGGCTTTTAGTTATTTTCTGAAATATGTTCTTCAAAGGAAAAACCATCAAGATAAAACTATAAAACTATTTAGTTTCTCATTTAATGTGGTTATTTAATGTGGTTTCCCAACTGGAAACCCGTGTCCATATGACCTGTTAGGGCATGAGAGGTTTATAAGGGTCAGGGCTGAAAGCCACTACAAAGAGCAGCTTGAACACTGCCAGACTGTTAGCGACTAGAGTTGCCCTTCATTTGAGTGGACACTATGTAAAAATAGGTTATGCTTTTGAATACTTCAGAGAAATATCACAAATGACAAGCCTGAAGACCCAAACACCCAAATAAGCTAGAAACAACATTAATTAGCTATTTAGAAGTTAGGACCAACTCAACAGTTAGTCAATGGATTATATTTTATCAAACTCATGTGTAAAGTTTTCTGTTGTCCATTAACAACCACCCCCTTTAATATCTAAAAGATCTCTTCTTGAGACGTTTCTGAGTGTAAGGCCTCATGCACATGGTCATATTAGGGGGTCTGTGCTGTATGAATCCCTAATGTGGCACCCCTAGTCTGCTATAGCCCATTCTGGGCCTCTTTATGCCACTGATTTTCTATAGATGCATACAGGTGTTTTTTTACCCATGGATTCCATATAGGACTCTGTGTGCCACTACTCGGGGTCCATGCATGCGACAATGTCATCTACATGAGAGAGACAAGTCCACATTAATGTCATAGACCTGTTCTAAGATCCTATGAAGGCCTATGCTATTGAGTAGACAAATTTAATTTATTTAGGTATATTAGAGGGTTTGTCCAGGCACGGGTGTTTTTTCCCACAAGATAGGTCATCAGTATATGATTGGTGGGGTTTGACACCCATGCAGTGGTCGGTGTCGGAATCAGATGACTCCGGTTACAGTATAGTGGCCGTGCTGCAGTGTATGATTCTGACAACGACCACTGTATAATATCCGCTACCCGGAGGCAGCCAGAACAGCTTATTGGTGCGGGGTGCGGGTGTCGGACCCCCACCGATCATATACAGATGACCTGTCCTGTGGATAGGTCATCAGTATGAAGAAACCGCCCCGTGCCCGAACAACCCCTTTAGAGCCTAGAAAGAATTCTGTGCATAGGCATTCTGATTTTGGGGGGCAGAGGAACAGAACAATACCCTGATAATACTGTGTAAATGGTCGTATTTTACTTCCAAAGCACCAGACAAAGTACATTGGAATTAATTTATTAAGCATTAATTAGACAGATATTGCAAACCTGGACCATTGTTTGCTGAACTGTGGTCTGACATTTACTCCTGACTTATAATAACCTACTAGTGATTTATTAAGCTGATAGTCGATGTGCAGCTGTGCCGGGCAATTAACCCTTCCGCTTCCAGGTTGGCAGGGAAGAAAAGGAATCCAGATAATTTAGGAATATGTCCAGCCAATCATTTAAACTTGATTTGTCAAGCTGTCTGTTTTACTCACAAAACCCTCATAATTACACACGCTTCTTGCACCAACCCATCATGCCAGCCTGTCAATCATATTTTATGGCATTTTTCTCTCTCTTTCTCTCAGGTCTTCAATCACATAAGCTCAGCTAGTTTGGCAGCCATGTCATCTGCATATGACACATAGATCTGATCCATCACTAAGGACCCTCGGCATGACACGTGATGGACGCTCAACCCATCAGAGTTACTTTCCTTGATGGTTTAAGACAGATTCGGAGCCGGTTCTCAATATCATGATCCATAAAATAATGACTGCCGAACATACTCAAGGTTTTCCCTCCACCCTTCCACTGTCTGTAATTTCTCTCTATTGCTTTGCACTTTAGAGAATAAAACAGCAAAAACGCTAGCTAAAAATAAGAGTCTTGGCAGCGTGTGAGCAAAGTATACATTTAAATTCAATAAGAAGTGGACGGCTAATATTAAATGATGTACAGCATTGTCCTAGCTTATCAAGACTCTGTCCATATTTATGCCAACAAAATTACTCCCTGTAGATTTTGCTCTTATTCCTTTACAAAGACGGTTTAATTTTCATCAACTTAATTTATTTTCTGTTGTTAAAGGAAATATGCAATGTTGTTTAGTTGCCAACATGTTATCACAATGTCTAGGGAGATTTTGCTGCTGGGCAGATGCTACTGGGTATGTAACATGTAATTCTGTATAATCTTACTCATGAAACTAATTAGACTATACAGTTCCATAATTGCAGATAATAGAATTCACTCCATTTGTGCCCAATTTACAGGGTTTTCTATAAGTACAAATTAAAGGTTGCACTAAAAACTGCTTTTAACATATTAAAGAGAATATATAGTGGTATGTATAGACTTATCATACGTAAATTGAGACAAATGTAGTACCATGCATAAACACTCTACTAAGAAAAGGTGCCAGTGGTCCCCATTACTTCTTCTTGACCTACTTTATAAACTATAAGAAGTGATTTGATTGGTTGCGATAGCCATTTTTTATTTTTTTTTTCATATAAGAGACTGCCCTTTGTAGGGCTATATTTCCTAACATGGCAGAAGATGCCAGAAAAAGGACCTGCTGTCTTCCCTGTTGAGAAATAGTGGTGGTGAAGGGAGTGAAGCACGCTATAATTCCCCCAGAAGTGGTTAGCAAGGAGGTTTACTATCCATCTTCACTATCAGGGAATGGAGCGGCTATCAAATGACAACTGCTCTATTCTCTTTCTGCTCTATTCTTCTCTCTTTTTGCACTCATCCAAAATTCCAGCCTGTGAAATAGAAGCTCTAGAACAAATAAACTGCTCCACTAAGCACCAAGGACTGTGAATACTAGAGACTGAAAACTCAAATAGATAGATAGAGTAGATCTGGCTGTAAAAAAATAAATATATATTGGACCTGGGAAAACATTAAACTAGTCTGCATGGATATAGAGGCCAAACAGTAAGCCAAAAACTATGGAAGCACTAATAAACTGTACACTAATCCAGTAGACGTAAAGGAGTAGGTCACAAAACAACAGTACTTGACATACTGAAGAAAAATATACAGTAGGGCCACATTTCGACAATGGGCTTGTGTCAATGAGGTCATCTATTTAACCTAACCATTTTAACATCTAAAAGGGGTTGTCCAGAGTTAGAAAAAACATTTAATTCCAAAAAACACTGCCACTCCTGTCCATGTGCTATGTCTGGTATTGCAGCTAAACACCATTGAAGTGAAAAGGACTGAGATTTAGTTTTCGGTTTTTGGTAGCTTTTTGTTAGTTTGTTTGTTAGAAAACAACCGTGTTTTTGAAATTCCATACAACCCTTTAAGCTATTGAGAACTTACAGGTATATACGCAAATAGAACATAACCCAGCAATAGGTTTGCTCAGAAATGGTCTTATTCAGTGATGCTAAAGGATTAGTGACACGCAAATTTCCCGAAATTCATTTCAGGGCTAATTCTACAGATGATATAGCTGTCCCAAATGACCGCTGCAGCCTGTGATTGGCTGAAGAGATCACACGGGACAGCTATGTCATCTCATCTGCCAAGAGAGGTGGTGAGTATGGTATTTTTTATTTTAAATCTCCTCTTCTCTCCTTTTGTTTCCTATAATCTGCAAAATAGTGGCCGTCCGGCAAATGTGAAGCTTTTGGGAAAGTCAGACCAAATTTGATTTGTGCCGAATCAGTTTGCTCATCTTTATAAAGGATCTTGGACAAGGTTTTTCAACAGAAAAATATTAAAATCTGAACAGGAATATTAAGTTAAAGCTACAGTAAAACAGATAATATAGTTTCTATGTAAAGATCAATAAATATATCGTAACACAAATTGTTGATGGTGGATATTCCTACATCTGGCCAAAAAAGTTCTATGATAAAAAAAATAATTTCAATGACCATGAATGTGTTTCCTTTTCTAGTTTTTTTGTTAAAACACGGTGGGAAGTGTTATTTGTTAAATAAAAGGTTCTTTAGTGTTAGAACTCAACAATTCTGAAGAAGGATCCTATAGAAGATATAAAACTCTTTGTATCTGAAAGTGACTTTACTAAGTACTGCATGTGACCTTGACTGTTTGGAGATAAGCAGACGAGGAAAAAGAATGCTGTATACTAAAGTCATTTTACACAGAAAATGAGTTGACCATGGACAATGGTCCCATTAGGTGACATAGATTTGGGTCAGTCAACCAGGTAGATCTAAAAATGTCTCCCAATTTGACTTAACATCTCAACACAGCATGGAAAAAATAGTCTAAACATGATGGAATTGATGGTCTTTTGTCAAGTAGATTTTTATATTTTTGCAGATGTCTCTTCCTAAGGCTTCATGCCCACTTCAATCTTTTCCTTCAGGGTGCTAGCCATTTTTCTGATGGCTAGCACCCTGACCCATTAATTTCAATGGGGCCATGCACACTTCAGTTTTTTTGACGGTCCTCTTGCTCCGTTCCGACAACAGTAGAGAGATCAGCTTGGATTGCTTTCCTCCAGAGTTTACTCAAGGGCAATACAGTCATAAATGAAAGGACGGATTGAGTGGTCAGACAGACTGTCAGTAACATGAGCAGCTGGTTGATCAGTTGAGTGTCTCATATTAAGTGATGTAAGTTTCTGTTCACACCAACGGCACAACTTACGCTCTGAATGGAGCCATGACAGCTATGATGGATCCTTTATCAAATGGATCTCAATGACTCCATAAGGAGCACATTGACTTATTATGGGGTCCGTTAGGTTACGTTATTTTTTCAGCAAGAATAACACGGCAGACTATAATATTCTTGCTGTCAAAAAGCAACAAAACCCTGGTGGAATAGGGAAAACACCAATGTGAACAAAGCCCAACCATGCGGTCCAATGATAGATTCTCAGGTCAATAGGAGCTTCCATAATTTTGCTTTATTTATTTTAGTTATTTTTTAGACTATATCAGTAATTAAAAATATGGGAAACACAGGGATATTTTTTATACATGTGAACATATTATTCTTCCATATTTATTAGTTTTGTGTTTTTGTTTTTTTTAGATAATACTGTATATTGGACATTTTATCCAATAAAGGTAAATATGGAGTTGACATTGTCCTCTTATATAGATTTCCAAAACATGAATCCACAATTTTTAATTTACACTTGGGTGCTGATTTTACTTTCTTGTGTCATTAATCTAGGAGGACAGGAGCCGGACAGGGATAAGAGGGTGTAGCTAAAATAAGAACACAAGTCATTTGTACAGGACCAGGAGTTTATTACTTGGCAGCACTACCACCTTTGCTATCTCTTCTAGAATAGAGGAATGACCCTTGAATAGCTTTACCTTCTCTTATTTGCTAATTTTGTGATGCCTCTGGAGAAGGGGACAAGACTACATTGCCCATGGTGAACTAGGATGGGATCAAGAAAAGTTGGACCACCTGTTCACCAGCACAAGTTGCAGGAATTGCCTTTATTGTACATCCACCACTGTATATTTCCTAAGGGTATGTTCACACGGCCAAATTTCAGACGTATACGAGGCGTATTTTGCCTCGTTTTACGTCTGGAAATACGTCTCAAATACGTCGGCAAACATCTGCCCATTCATTTGAATGGGTTTGCTGACGTACTGTGCAGACGACCTGTTATTTACGAGTCGTCGTTTGACAGCTGTCAAACGACGACGCGTAAAAATACAGCCTCGTCAAAAGAGGTGCAGGACACTTCTTTGGACGTTTTTGGAGCTGTTTTCTCATAGACTCCAATGAAAACAGCTCCAAAAACGGACGTAAAAAACGCAGCGAAAACGGCGTGAAAACGCCGCGAAAAATGCGAGTTGGTAAAAAAACGTCTGAAAAGCAGGGTCTGTTTTCCCTTGAAAACAGCTCTGGATTTTCAGACGTTTTTGTTGACTACGTGTGAACATACCCTAACTCTTCTGGTAGCTTGATGGACAATAATAATAATCCAATAATCTAGAATATTTGCCAATCTCTCATCTATGCCACGTTTAAGGAATATTTCTGTATTTGTATTTATTTTGTGTGTATAATATAAGACATAGATTGACTGTGCAGTAGACTTTATATAACATATATATCAGGGTAACCATGTAAGGTTTTGTAGACCCTTTATTTTGAGATCTTTCCCAGGGCTGGTGGCTGAACCACTGGACCTAATTAAAAGTGACCTATTTAAGTTAATGACTCAACGAGCTGTCTCGTTGATCGGTGCTCGTTTTCACGGCCCATATCGGCCTGTGTAATAGGAAATTAGCTGTCAAGTGCCAAACATGTTCTTAAGGATGGTGAAAGAGGATAAAGGTTGAACATCTAGTGGCGGTTATTTTGCTATGCCTGAAGAACTCGGTATTTCATTAAACAGGAACCCCCCTTACAAAGTTTTTTCCTGTATAGTACTGTAGTTATTGCTTTTATTTGCTGTATTATTTTACTTCCTTTTTATGAAAACCATGGTTAAGCTGTGCCCCTATTACTAGCATCGCTGAATAGTAGACAACCCTTGTTGCTTAAAGGGATTTTGAACAACTATTTTCCTTATGCAGGTCTGCTGAAAAGTAGCCCAGGGCATCTTGCTGCTAGCGCTTTCTGAATGGGCTTATGTTGCAATTTTTGGCACAGTACTGGGTCAGAAATGGCACTGTTTTAAGAAAAAAAGCTGAAAGTGCCACTGATTTTCATTCTGGGCAACTTTGGGGTTCTCAACAGTGGACTCTACTGGTTAGATATCAAATGGTATGGCTTTAATGGTTATGGTGGAAAAATTCCTTTAAGGAAATATTGAAGGTGTTGCCTGAAGGAGGACAAGTGAGAGTCTATTGTGATAAGGATCTTCACCTGTTATCAAATACTTTCATGTTGGAGAATAATTATTATTATGGTCCTGCCATTAAACAAACCAATGGCTGCATATCCTATAGAATCTTGACTATATATTTGTGAATTTTATCTGCTTAGAGCAAGCTATGATTAAGGACCCTAGCGGTCTGAAACGCGTAAGCGTGGTCCCGGGATTGTTGTTTTATCCCTTTTAACATGACCTAATAAAATTGAATTTTTTATCATTTGAGTGCTGGATCTGCCTTTCCTACACACTATTTTTGTATATCCTATAGAATCCCTATATTAGACATCCACGCTCTTGATATACAATATCACACATTGCACTATATGGTTTTTGGTAAATGTATGTACATCTGCATTTGCAAATTACTCACAGCTTTATTAACCAGTATAAAATGAGACTTAATAATGGATTGATAGAATGCGCCTTTAAACACGTAACAAATACGATCCAACAGATATCATTTAGGATACACTGAAGCATGAATTCACAATTCTCACCACGGTCATAACAACTTATAGCGGAGATAAAAAACAATAAATATATCAATGCAAAAATAATTACACAACTGTGCATAATAAAGATAGCCATTATGCTAATCCTTATTACTATGGCCCTCAAGTTCTTTCAAGGAAGGAACCCAATAATAGAAGAGCGCATTCGCTTTCTGCTGACTAAGGCCAAAGGAAAGTATCTCCGCTGGCTCATTACTGTGTGCTTTTTAGGATCCGTATAAATAAATAGGATGAGGTGCAGTTCTGAAAATTGGAGGATTGTAACGGCACATCCCGTATAACATAAATTCACTGATTTACTTTCTTTTACCAAATGATGCAAAAATGATGTCCTAGACAAACAGAATTTGTTGACATAGCAATTGGAAAATGGATGAGAAAGGCCAGGTCCACGTTTTCTTATTAGCACTATACAGGGGGATTGAGCCGCGCTATTGAGGGGGATTGGGCCATGTAGTAGATGCAACCATTAGGTCAACTTTCATGGCACATTATATAAATAAACTAGAAAGTACACAAAATCTATCTATCTATCTATCTATCTATCTATCTATCTATCTATCTATCTATCTATCTATCTATCTATCTATCTATCTATCTATCTCATATCTATCTATCTATCTATCTATCTATCTATCTATCTATCTATCTATCTATCTATCTATCTATCTATCTATCTATCTATCTATCTATCTATCTCATATCTATCTATCTATCTACTATCTATCTATCTATCTATCTATCTATCTATCTATCTATCTATCTATCTATCTATCTATCTATCTATCTATCTATCTATCTATCTATCTATCTATCTATCTATCTATCTACAAGAATAGGGAGCACTCCAATTCAAAGTGAAAAATAAATTGTTTTAATCACCCCTGTGCATAGTTTCGGCTCTATTGCTGGTGCCTTTTTCAAGCATGAATGAAAAAGGCTGCAGCAATAGAGACGAAACATTGCACAGGGGTGACTAACACAAAAAAAAATTCACTTAAAATTGGAGTGCTCCCTATTCTTGTGGACTAACTTGGGAGCTTTGGTCGGATCCCTGAGGTGTGCACCCACCCATATATCTATCTATCTATCTATCTATCTATCTATCTATCTATCTATCTATCTATCTATCTATCTATCTATCTCATATCTATCTATCTATCTATCTATCTATCTATCTATCTATCTATCTATCTATCTATCTATCTATCTATCTATCTATCTATCTATCTATCTATCTATCTATCTATCTATCTATCTATCTATCCAGCCACCCATCTATCTATCTATCTATCTATCTATCTATCTATCTATCTATCTATCTATCTATCTATCCATCCATCCATCCATCTATCTATCTATCTATCTATCTATCTATCTATCTATCTATCTATCTATCTATCTATCTATCTATCTATCTATCTATCTATCTATCTAGTATTTTCTTGTAAGTTCATGACATTTTTTTCTGATTGTGTCATTTAGAATAGGCATTGCCCTTTAAGTGGTGTTGCTATACTATATATAAAAATAAATATATTGCAATTAATTTTTTCTATATTTCAAAAGGATAATTTTCTCTTTATGTCAATTTTTAGTTTTAAAGTTGTCGTTTTTTTGCTATGAGGATCAGGCACCTCATTGTACGTGGAGTTGATATAGCACTGAAAGATGAATTGCGGAAGTTTTTTCTTTTTTAAGTATATATATATATATATATAATTATTATTATTATTATTATTATTATTATTATGTACTTATTTAAAATAATGTGACTTTTTATTTTTATATTTGAAACGTTTCTGCCATTTTCATTTTAAATAATACTGTTTCTAAATTTCTTACATTAAGATTAGACATCAATCATTGATGTTACTGTCGTACCAAGAGACCAATCGTTTCCTTCTCTTAAATCCTGATATTAATTCATTCCTTTTGTATCTGTAAGTTTTTAATCTTTTCCAGTCAGTCAGAGCTGACCCCAGAGAACTATTTGCATGGATCTGGAATAGGAAGTGAGAAGAATATGTAAGGTTAGTATAAGGTCAGCACATTTCGCAGATCCTTGGGGCTAACGTGTCTGAACATAAAAAACTGCTGTTTCCTGCAGGGACCATGGTGTAACATGTAACTGTGGCCTCAAGGAGCTCAGAGATGTCTCTGTTTCCTCCAAAGTCCAGGCACAAGGTGTTCACATAGTCAATTCTGGAGATGACCACACAGTTTAAGAGTCGGCCATAAGAACAATTTTCCCATGTAAAAGATGTATTCTGATTTCACATTTCCATTGTCCTCGATGGGAAATCCTCCTCTAGTTGATGTTAAATACTATATTATAGTAATAACCACTAAGCGACTCATTTTTAATTGGGTTGTATAACTGACCTATTTAATTACCATATTATTCTAATTGACTATTTTAACACTAGACAGACAATATTTGTTTCTGGTTAGTCTGATCGGCTATATTATTTCTGCATCTAAGGACCTTCTTAAAGAAACACTTTGGACAAAACTGATACACAAGGTTATGCCTAGTGCAGGGCCTGAGGGGGTGGAGCATGGCACACAAATGCTCTCTTTGTGTCATGCCCCACCTCTTCTGGCTCTGCAATTGGGAATAACATTGTGCATACAGAGTGGTTTATTAAGCACTATCAAATTAAAATATTGACCTTTCCTATTATGACCTTTTTTAATTAAAAAAAATTTAAAAAAATCACTGATAATAACGTGTCCTTCTAAAACATAAAATTAACTCAAAGCAGATTTAAAATTTAAATACCTTATACATAGATAATTCACTATGTAAATATCACTCACAAACGGAAAATATTGTAATGTGATGTCATACTTCACCGGAATAAGCTGCTGTTTGTGCTCACACAGTTCCATACCTTCACTTATCCTCAAGGTGATCCTTTATAATCCTTCTAGTATTATGTGAAGGCCATCACAATAACTTTCCCTCTCACACATCCCTAGTTTTGCAGTGATAAAGCACTAAAAAGGGCAAATCTATAGGCCTATTAGTCCTTGTTGCAAAAGTATTTTATTCCGTGATTTTTCAGACGGTAATTCAGAATATATTTTTGGGTGCTTTATTTATTTATTTATTTTTACTATTTCCACAGGTGACCCACAAACCATGCCTCTTATCAATATAACACACTATTTCACTATTTTATTGAGTGCATTGGTAGGTATAGTAAAGCATTGTCAAATTGTCAAAATTTCATGTTTATGTTTCTTTGTTATTCCTTTCTGACTAGAAATAACACAACACCTATTCAATCAATAAACAACATAAACATAATTTCCTATGAGATCTAATGACATTTTCTACCATCTTAAATAGCATAAAATGCCTTTCTCTGCGGTGAAGCTGCCTCCAAAAAGGATCTCGGTTAAAAAGCATAAAAAGCCAACATCAACAAAAAATGTTTCTTACGATTGTTTTTGGATATGTTTCTTGTTTAATGGTCCGGTTATTACACCCTGTGGTCTGAGATTACAGCTATTTGTGGAATGTTTAATAGGGTTCTCAGAGCTGCAAAACATATTTAAGAGATTTCACACATTTACCAGGCCCCACATGTATTAGGCGTAGGAGATATCTTTGCATCTTGTACGAGGAAGAAAGCCAAAATGAATAGATATAAAGTACCCGGAAACTATAGGGCAACAGCGAGAAAGATAGAAATATTCCAATAAACCAGCATCTGTATTTCTAGATGGGGGGGGGGGGGGCGAAAGGACAAGAATATCAGATATTACAGATTGTAGAATTGATAATCTGATCTTCTACAATGAAGCCTAACCACTCCTTAAAGGGCACCTCCACCATTTTGGTTCTGTGTTACAAAGTCTACAGTAAAATTTTATAGATATTAAAATTGCTATATTTGACTTCTGTAATAAGAGAATTGGAATCCACCACAAGCAATAACTTCCCCTCATAGTGATGCCATCATGGAACCACATTGTTCAGATGATTGGTGATTCGCTGGAAAGTGATTAGTGGTTTGCTATATAATCCAATAATTACCAATCAGTTCCCTGAAACCTGGTCAGGGGTTCCCCAGAAGGCAGCAGATCACTGGCAAACTGATTTGAGCCTGCCCTAAAATGCTTGGCGAGGGAGGGGGGAGGCATCAAATCTAGACCGGAATACAGAATTATTAAATTCTTTACTTGGACCAAGTTCTTTGAGATAGGAATGTAAATATTTTAGGGACTACCCCATGGTAACAAGATTGGGAATTACTGATACAGTATAATCATTGATGCTCACATATGCCATTGATGTTTTGCGGCTCTCTAACTGTTGTGAAACTACATCTTCCAGCATGCCATAATTGTCTGAATCTTTTATGGCAAGCTGGAAGTTGTAGTTCTACAAATCACAGGATACAGACCAACTATTTATCGCATGTTGCATTGTCACCACACAATTCTGGCTTCTCAGCTAATACGGCTGACAGGAAGTCGCTTTTTGTGTCAGAAAGTGAAAATAAAAAACGTGTTGAGCACAAACAAATGTCAGTGTGATAGTTCTGTCATTGTCCTGTGCACCAAGGGTGTCATTGCCTTCTACCCCAAGTGTCAGTGTGCCATTACCCTGTACCCCAAATGCCAGTGTGTCATTGTCCTGTACCTTCAGTTTCAGTGTGCCAATATTTTCTATCCAAAATATCAGTGTGTCATTGTTCTGTGCCCCCAGTATCAATATGTCATTGTTCTTTACCCCATGTCAGTGTGCCCTTGTCCTGTACCCCAAGTGTCAGCGTACCAACATTCTAAATCCCAAATGTCAGTGTGTCATTGACCGGTATCCTAAGAGTCAGTTTGTCATTGTCCTGTATCCTAAGACTCAGTGGGTCATTGTCCTGTCCCCCCAGTATCAATATATCATTGTTATTTACCCCATGTCAGTGTGCCCTTGTCCTGTACCCCAAGTGTCAGCGTGCCAATATTCCATATCCCAAATGTCAATGTATCATTGTCCTGTACCCAAGTGTCAGTGTGCCATTGTTCTGTCCCCCCAGTATCAATACTGTATGTCATTGTTCTTTACCCCATGTCAGTGTGTCATTATTCTGTACCCCAAGTGTCATTGTGTTACTATTCTGTCACCTCCAGTGTCAGAATATCATTGTTCAGCCACCGCAGTTGTGAGGGCACATTCATAAACTCAAATTATATATCTGTTTGAGAGCCAAATAATTATTTCCAGCAATGGTACATGATCTTTTATCGAAAAGCAGAAAAAGTTTTTTTTTTTAATATACCTTTGGTAAATATTTTCTTGTATTTGATTTAGTAACAGTTAGTTATGAATAAGGAGAAGCGGTATATCCAGCACTCTTGTAAAAAAAAAAATTATTTAGTCATATTAAAAAAACAGGACATAGCTTGATCAAGCTATTATTAAGAACCTTTGAGGTTTGAAACGCATAAGCGTGGTCCCGGGATTATCATTTTAATTGTCCTGTTATATGACCAAATAAATCAGGTTTTTTTTTTTTACAAGATTGCTGGATATACCGCTTCTCTTTGTTCATTGCCTTATATACCTTCTGTCGACACAGGACTTCTCTTCGGATCTCTACGAGCACCATCATTATTCACAACGTGGTCTGGACAAACACATGGAATAACGCAGTGGAATCTCGGTGAGCGAACCCTTGTATATATTTTTTCTATTTACAACAGTTAGTTATATAATGATATTCTAACACTGGCTGGATTACAAAGTGATTGGTCAATGTGCACATCTTAAATTTGTTTATCTCAATCCATCTTAAAAAACCCAGAAAGATATAATAGACAGAAATGAAGAATACAGTAGAAGAGTATTATATACATTTGTGAAAATGTCTCTGAAAACACACATAACCCTGTAGACAGATTACAGGTCTTTACGATTCTCTGCAGTTGTTATAGTGTAGTAGATGCCTTATATCCAGATACAATTGTGACTGTACATAGATAATGCACAACTTCTATGTGTCCTTACATCCTAGATTTATAAGGGGTCTTGCCTGAAGGAAGAACACATTTCCTAACAAAGCGAACATGAATTAAAGTGTACAGTAATCACTATTGATTTCCCATTTAAGTGAAAAGTGAACAGCCTTCAAATAATGACATTGTTACTTCCAAATTACATCACCCTACCTGGAAGACAATCACACCGAGACCTGGAACACAATGTCATATTACTACTCTGAAATGAACATTTGATTCCAAGCGAAATAAGTCGCAACATCGGCTCTTTGGAGAAATGATTTCCCTCATTTATGTCACTGTAATAATACAATTATAATAATACTTCCGAACGGGCAGTAACATGAACTATCAAAGACGTTCCGGAGAAATTGTCCACTATCTGCTTTAGAAAACCCTATACCATATTAAGGAGTTAATTGAGGGGGATCTAAACGTCCTTCATCTATTAGCCAGACCTGAAACTGGATACAAGAAGCATTTCTCTGTGTCTATGGACCCGACATAGATGCTTTAATTCCTTGTGGTGGTTCTGTCGGGTTCCCCCCACAGACTACAGCTGATCACTGGGGGTGTCAGTTGGGCCAGGGCATCCTTATAACACAAAGAGATTGTCCAGAATGGACAACCCCTTTATTGTCCCACATAGGGGACTGCAAAAATGACCCAGAGCCCTAATTCGTCCATTGTGTGAAGTATTATCCTTTTAGCCATGTTTCATAGACCTTGATTCCCTACATAAGTATCAGATGCTGGGTGACAACCACTAATGGGCACCATTACAGTACCCATAATGCTTATCCCTTAGATTTTTATAAAAACTGAATGACCACCTCTATCTCATTGAGTATCTTTTTCACAGTCTTTCTAAAAATTCAGCATGAACAGAGCTATAGAGGAGTTACACTTTAAATAAAATGTTCTTGTTTTTGACGGGTTCACAATTGGACAAAAAAAAAATGGTGTCTTTCTTTCTGGATAACAGATTTAAAAAGGGAATTTCACCTTTCTATACAAACATACATTTAAAGGGTAACTAAACGTTCAACAAACTTCAGACATGTCATAGTGACATGTCAGAAGTTTTGATTGGTGAGGGTCCGAGCACTAAGACCCCCACCAATAGCTAAAACAAAGCGTCAGAAGTGCTCTTTTGAGCGCTCAGCCACTCAGTTTCTGTTCAGCTTTTTCCAAAAAGCTGATTTATCGGAGTACGGGCTCATAGACTTTCTATTGAGCCCGTACTCCGCTACATTGATTTCCGGAAAGAGCCGAACAGAAACGAAGCGTCTGAGCGCTCACACGAGCAATTCTGCTGCTTCGTTTTAGCGATTTGTGGGGTTTCTAGATGCTCGTACCCCCACCAATCAAAACTTCTGACATGTCACTATGACATGTCAGAAGTTTGTTGAACGTTTAGTTACCCTTTAATAGTAAGTCAAACTTTTCATGGTTTCTATGTCCTAGACCTATTTGTAAATACTCATCTGTATTGCAGATTCATATAACTTTTCTCAGAATTTACAGTGTAGAAGAGTGGACTATCAGATTTAGAGGTTTGAGATAGAAGCACACAGGTAATTGATAAGAGGAGACAGGTGAGTATATATTATAATATAAGAATGGGACGCACTTTAAAGTTCTGATGTAAGGTCAGGAGACTCTACTGGTTGAGCAGATAAAAGACATTTGTTGAAGGACATACCTTTAAAGAAGTAAGTCAGCCAAAAACATTTGTAACCTCTTCACTGGATCGGTTGGGGTCCGACCGCTGGGAACATAATGCAAACACCCAAAGGGTTCTAGCATCTCTTACGCATGTTAGATTATTGGAGGACAATTAGATGGATGCCCCTCACAGTTGGTATCAACCGGCTGTGAAATTTTTTGTAATCTCTCCATGTCTCATCCTTAAGACACTTTCTAGTTTTGCCTTTCTAAATGGGGGTGTGAAGGGTGTAAAGGGATGTGGCTTGCAAGTGACAGTTGTAAGACATATTTATTAATGACTGAAGATGAAATTTAGTCCCTTTTTTGTTAGATCGATTATATATCTCTAACATAAATGCATGGATACATTTTCCAACATTGCGGGTTGTATGACTATTAATCTTGATAGTATAACCCTACAACAGTGGTTACCTACCTATGGTTCCCCAATTGCTGCAAAACCACAACTCCTAGCATGCTTACAGTTACTTCTACCAAAAGATGGGAAACAACAGGCTGCAGACCAGTGCCCTAGTACAGATGTAGCCATCTTTACCTTGACTTTTAACGCATTAAATAAACAGTGGCTAGATCGCTTAACTTGACTCTTTCAATGACTTTTCAATGGCTTTTCTTGTGTGATATCACGCCGCAGAAAGTTATCAGAATCAAGTTAATGATAAAGTTAAAGATGGCTACATCTGTATATGCTATTAATGTTTGACCCATTGAAATCCCTGTGATCTTAACAATGAAGAAGCCAAAATGCTCAGGAGCATCATGGCCCTTCCCATTTTTTTCACACAAAGCACCATTCTTATTTATGTGCTGGACCCTAAGCAGACACAGTACTCATACTCATGACCGGTAGGGTTCTCAGCAGTTGGACATCCACTAATAATACATTTATGGCATATTCTAGGTTTATGTCGTCAAGGGATTTTCCCGTCATAGTAAATCATGGCATGACGCTAGGATATGCCATCACCTAGCGAGCTGTGGGGGTCCAACTGCTTGGATCCCACCATTTAATAGAATGAAAGGCTGCACTCTTAGTTAAGCACGGTGGCTCCTTCACAGACTTTCCCTCTAAAGTGATGCTGTGTTGCAGTTCCCTGCCGAGAGGGAAGCAAGGAGCGTCTCTGAGACAAAGAAAAGTTAAAAGAACCTTGGAATTTCCACCAATTATATGGCATAGTCTAGCAATATACCATAACATTATCAGATTGGAGTATCCCTTTAAGGTCATACAACCTATTTGAATGATCAAGGTTTGGTTGTCTACAATGGGGACTTATGTTTCTATAGAAAAGCACTTAGGAATATTATGTTCTGTTCAAAATTATTATTTTATTTTGTTTTCAATTTTTTACCGGTAACGTTATCCTTTATTTGTGAGATCACCATAAAGCTGTTAATAAGTCTAATGCTCTAATCTGAGCCTTGGTGTGTAAACAGTAAAAATGAGCCTTCATTTAGCTTGAGATATCATCGAGAAATCCATCCGCCTGTACTTTTAAATATCAGAAAACGTTTTAACTGTCTTATTTTTCTAAATGAGTTTAGAGAACTGCGAGTCTAATGATGTAATTTAATATAGGTTTAGAATGGAAACCGACAAGAACAGGAAACATTAAAAAAAGGAAATTTAGACAATGCTAATACCAGCAAGCAAAATATTAAAAAACAACAAGAAAACATCTAAAACGCTCATAGGATGTCGTTAAAGATCAAAGAACATCTAGTACTTTAGAAAGATATAAAATGTATCCAGAAACTGAAAACTATACCCAAAGGCAAACGGAGCGTTTTATGTGAGCAATTTCACCTTTACATAACAACAAATAATGGCCTATTATCTTTTCTTCATATTCATATACAATATACATGAGCCATGAGCCGCCAGGCAGGAGTGGTAGCAGCATGTTTAATACGGTAAGTGCTTGACAGATCAAGTGTTCGGGTTTAGAGTTTTTCAAAAACACAGTACATTAATGAAAGGTTCGACGACAATACGAGAGAAAGGAGGACAATCTTGTTTAGAGGAATTTACAAACTATCCAAAAACATTTTGACTATTTTTGGATTACACCTTTAAGGCCTTAGGTGGTGTCCTGCTTGAGGAACTTTCTACTAGCTGAAGCAAAGAGCTACATCCCAGCAAAGGACTCAGGATTTATGGGCAACACAGATGACCTACTCAGGATGGGCTGGAGAAACGTTAACAGTGTCCGTAGAAAGTATTACCCTCCCACCATGCTTGGAGCTGCATACAACATAATTTAAGGACCAAGTATATGGAGCACCGTTTGACATTTTACTCTCCCTAGCCTGTTCTTAGCTATAATACCTTAGGAATCATGTCAGGAGAAGTTGGACATGGCAGATGTTCCTCAGGTTTCTTATTGATAGACATGTTCTGAGGGTATGGGAATTGGGATTTCAACCAATGAATGTTGGTTTGACCTTTGGACATGGCAGGAACCCATGACTCTTATCAAGCTCCTTCATTTCTGTAGCTGATCAAGGAAACCCATTCATTTCAGTAAAGCCCTGGCTTAATGATAGCAAGTCTATAGACCTCTGTAGAGACAAGGCCTGTAATCACATATGTTATGGAATAACAGTGAAGATTCTGAATTGAAATGTAAGGACTGCAATTGAATAAAAAAAATATAAATCTGATTTAAAAAAAAGCCTGTGAATGTGTATTTTGGTGATTGTCACCCAAAACCCTCCACCCACCACCACTCCATAGGTGCCCATACACATCAGACAAAGCTTGGCTAAACCCACCGGTATGCAAGTGTATAGGGGCCACCCAACTCTTCCCCAATGGCAGATGTTGGGAGAAAAAACGTTGGCATGTTGGATTTCAACATGTATGATGCTTTGTTCCCATGGGAGCTTATGTCCTTCTCGCTTGGACAAAGTGTGGATGTTTATGGCGGACTTGGGAGGAATAACTATTGACTAAACGAGTGTTCGGCCAACAGGTATTTGATGTGTACAGCTACTTAAAATCCCACACACAGCCACCATGTAGCATCACATCTCTGTGAAGAAACCAATATGACAACATCAATCTCTGGAAATGCCCCCAACAGGACAAAGAGAATGGATCCGTGTTCATCTTCAGAAGTTTTACATCGCTGTAATGTCAAGCGTAATCCTGCTACTTTTAAGTGCTGTTTTATGGGTGCAACACCCAGACCCAATGAGGTTCATTGGGTTCAGAAGCCTAAGATGCTTTAACCCGTTCTAGTCAACTGGGATAAAGGTCCGAGTGTTGAGTATATATTACAGACCCAAGAATCACTCGTATTACACTTATGTGAAAGTGGCTTATCTACCGCTTTCAGGCAAATCAACTGAATTAGAAAAAATAAAAACAAAAATGAAAATAAAAATTCCAGCCTCCTTTCCTATACCAAAACTGACTGGTGTAGGAGGTAAGCAAGGACTGGTAGTTTTACTATTAATACGGGGATATTGATTTCTGAGCTTTTAATACACGATACTCAATAGCTTACTCTAAGAACCAAAAAAAGTAATACATGTTCTGCGTTTGGGCTTTCAGTCGCAGGGGTGGGGTAGATGTGGCAGCCGTCTCGTACCTGTTTTGGAGTGTTTGTCTATCTATGTCATATCTCATACCATTTTAATATCTTTGGATAAGGACACCTTATTGAGTGTGCACTCAGAGGGGAAGCGCATACACACCAATGCGGAGGTGCACGGGGGTCATTATCTCATGTTTGCGGGGGTCATTATCTCATTTTCGCTGCAGCTTCTCCTCCACATACAGTACAGTATCTCCCGCAATCTAAGTATGCATTATATTTAGATGAAAGAGAGAATTTGGCTCCCAGAGGGCCCAAACTTTATGCAAGTCGTTATTGGCTATGATGCATTTTTAAGGCACTGTAACAATTGGAGACGTATTATTCAGATACTTCAGATCATCAGCTATAGACTTAAATATTTAAAACGTAGCATAATTGTCTATTATATATTTGGAATGTAGCTCAGATAAAAAAACGGGTTGTCCGGTTCCAGCAAATGAATGTTAAAAGTGATACCATTTTCCAATATACTTTCTAGAATAATTCCTCAGTTTTCAAGATCTTTGCTAGTTGTTATTCAGTAGGAACATTCATTCTTTACTTCCGGTGGGTAACATTCTGCCCATGGTCATGTGACGGACACACAGGTGCTGGGATCGGGAGAAGACACAGGTCTGATACACCTACAGCACCTGTCTGTCCATCACAGTGTCAGTGTTCACTGCAGTTTCGGCATTAGATTTAGTTCAGGACGAATGAAAGTGAATAGGTCCCTGTCAGAAAGAGGAGTGATGTACTCCAAGGAATTGTGGGAAGGCAAATGAAAATATAATATAAATAGTAACATTTTTCATTATACAAAATTAAAAATGAGCCTATCATTAATAAACAAGCATCACGTGTGTCGGCAATCTATAGTTTAACCTTACCTTAAAAACATTACAGTGGGTATCTACATATTAGGCTCTGTTCACATCACATCAGACCCTATGTCAGGGCAGAAAAAAATCTGTAGAATTTCCTGACGTATATATATATACAATGGAGGGGTACGACATATTGGACGCTATTTCTAAAAAAAACGTTTTTTTACTTAATACTTTTGTATGGACTAGCGTAGTCTACTACGCTATTTAATACCACAAAAAATAAGGTAAGTTGAGGCTTCCCGGCCCGGAGGCTGCCAAAAGAACATACTGCAGCATATACCAGTGGGGACTATGGATACGTTTGGCATATGTGCCGTACGTAAGGCTTTGATGTGATGTGAACAGAGCCTAAGTTAGAGAAAATTACAAACACTTTGCTTAACTGTTTTTTTTGGTTTTTTTTTGCCACATCTTGTGTTAGGCTCCAGTCACATTGAGAGCTGCATTCACAAATCTGCTAATTGTCATCGGAAACAGACAATGATTCAGCCACATCTCACAATTATACATGTGCCCTAGCAGCTAAGTAACTGCTATCTAAGCTCCCCAAAAGCTCTGCACACCAGAAAAAGGGATGCAGCATTTTAAATTCAGCTCTGGACGTGACTAGAGTAGTATAAAACGGCTGTAAAAGTGATGTTCAAAATTGTAGGTTCCTTTAAAAACTGCATCTTTCTACCGGTTTAGATTTGGTGTTGCGGCCTAGACTATGAGCCTGGGGATCTGCAATTTCACAACGGCCAATGACATCTGATATCAAATGGAAGCCGCAAACCGTTCACATGGAATAAAAACAGATCTTGAGTAGGACGCCGACGGCACGGAAGCTCCACATAAATGTGGAATTTGTATGGAAATTGTCGACAAACCTAAAAGCATTTTGTGCATTGTGCCAGGAGCGGCCGCTAAATCTTCCCCCGACACAATCAGAGGCAGAATACACAAGAGGAAAGAAAAAAATAATGTCATTTTTTTTCCAAATGCGATCCGTATCCTTGTTTTCTGCTTGGACCGTCTTGGCTGTTTGCATACTGAGATAAATGGGTGAGACATTTGGAACAATTACATAGTACTTTCTCAATCCATTCTTGGACCGGCCGGTGTTCTTTCCCGATAAACATAATTTCCAATTTCAGAATTAACTGGCATAATAAAGAGACTTGGCACCGAGCCAGCCTCATTAACCCTTTCAGTGCCGCCGGGTTCTCGTGTGCCTGGGAAGAAGTGACTGCATAACCATCCTACAAAAAAAAGTCCCTTCATGCAAAGCTGCTGGTAAAGTCTGTGCCCTAGATAACCCCTCTTTAGATAACCCCATTCTCCCCTGTCTGCCCTGACTCACAACTCGTGCGCTTTCTTTGGGAATGAGTGAAACGAAAATACCATAATTGGTGCCAGTATGGTGGACCCTAAAGGGGTTATTCAAGGAGGCTCCATAAGTTGCAGCCATGGATGTGGTATTGCTCACAGATCATCAGAATTCACTTTTTACTGTATATAGACAATCTAGTAATACACTACCTGTACAAATTATCCTCTTGTCATCCTAAGCTTCCTGGTTCACGAATATAATCACAGATTTACAGTGAGTACTGACACAAAAGTAGAGCTGTAGTGTTCAGGAATAAATACAATTCTGCGTATATCCCGTTCAGAGTATAAAAAAATCTATTTGGCAACTTCAATGGGTCACGGAAGACACAGAAATGCCAAGATAGCCTTTAAGTTATGGTAGAAGTGCTTGTCTAATGTCACGTCCAGGACCTTTTTTCACTCAGTCTCTGGTGGTCTACAACTTTTGGTTCTCCAGTTTTTGCCAAACCACAACTCCCGGTGTGACATTGTTGTAGTTTGGAACAGCTAATAATTTCTAGGAACTGTAGTTTCACAAAAGGGAATCATTTTAACTGGTTCAGGACCGGGCTATTTTGAGCCTTCAGGACCTGACACCGTTTAGCCATTTTTGGTCCGCGTTAGTTTAATGGCTATAACTTTTTTTTATCTGTTGGGCTACTGATGTGATAATTTTTTTTATCTAGACAATGCTGGTGTCTTTTTTTAATTAATTTTAGGCTGGATTCACACGAACGTGGCGTTTTTGCGGACGCAAAAACGCGGCATTTTGCGCGCGCAAAAACCACTTGACAGCTCCGTGTGTCATCCGTGTATGATGCGCGGCTGCATGATTTTCGCGCAGCCGCCATCATAGAGATGAGTCTAGTCGACGTCAGTCACTGTCCAGGGTGCTGAAAGAGTTAACTGATCGGCAGTTAACTCTTTCAGCACCCTCGACAGTGAATGCCGATCACAATATCGAAAAACCTGTTAAAAAAAAAGAAAAAGTTCGTACTTACCGAGAACTTCCCTTCCGGCCGTTGCCTTGTTGACGCGCCTCTCTTGACATCTGGCCCCACCTCCCTGGATGACGCCGCAGTTCATGTGACCGCTGCAGCCTGTGCTTGGCCTGTTATTGGCTGGAGCTGTCACTTGGACTGAATTGTCATCCCGGGAGGTTAGACTGGAGGAAGCAGCCGGGAGTTATCGGTAAGTCAGAACTTCTTTTTTTTTTACACGTTCATGTATATTGGGATCGGAAGTCACTGTCCAGGGTGCTCAAACAGTTTAAATATTCAGCACCCTGGACAGTGACTATCTCCTGACGTCGCGTACCGGAAATTTTTTTGCCGGGTTTGGCCAAAACGAGTTCGGCCGAACCCGGTGAAGTTCGGTTCGGTTGTCCGGGTTCGCTCATCTCAAAGACACTCCGTTTGGATGTTTGTAAACAGAAAAGCACGTGGTGCTTTTCTGTTTACATTCATCCTTTTGACAGCTCTTGCGCGAATCACGCAGTTCGCACGGAAGTGCTTCCGTGCGGCATGCGTGGTTTTCACGCACCCATTGACTTCAATGGGTGCGTGATGCGTGCAAAACGCCGAAAGAACGGACATGTCGTGACTTTTTTTCAGCGGACTCACGCTGATGAAAAATCACGGACATGTCTGCACGGCCCCATAGACACATATAGGTCCGTGCAACGCGCGTGCAAATCACGCGCGTTGCACGGTCGTTTTTCCCGTTCGTCTGAATAAAGCCTTATACACATCCTTTTTGCTATTTTAGAATTTCTAGGCTTAAAGTTTGAAAATAATAGTAAAAAAATATGCTTTTTTACATGTCAGCAATTTTTTTCTGGTAATAATATAATTTGAGCCTAAAATAGACCTTTTATTTGTGATCGTCATTGTCTACCGTAAATATTGGTATATTACTTTTCAGGGTAATTGGCTCAGAGCCAGTGTTACGACAATAATTGGCGAGGGGACATTTTTTTGGGGCGTGTATTTTATGTGTATTTATTATTACGTTTTTTTGCACTTTATTTCACTTTTATTTTTTTATTATTATGGTCTGTCCCTCAAAGGTGAGAAAAGTCCTTTGGGGGACTTTATATGTATTTTTTTTTACCCCTTATTTTCCACTGTAATTGTGGCTGCTGTGCAGGGGAAATCAGTCTTCTTATAGTGACTATTGCCACTAATAGGGCTGCAGCCTGCCACTAACGGACCAGTCACATGATCATCGTTCGGGCAGCAAGACTAAACCCATGCCATAAAAACTCTATGGCACAAGTTTTAAGGACCCCAACCGCTGGACTTTTATATACAGCCAGTGGTCAGGAACCGGTTAAAGGGCAACTCCATCCTCAATCAAAAATCAAATTGCATGAGCAGCAGTTTGGGGCCCTCCCAAGTATCAAGCTGTAATCCCTCTGGGAATCATATTAGGACACTTTAAGGAGGGAAATGAAGTAGAAGAAAACAAGTTTAGGAAAAGTTCAGAATTTATATTTTGCTGAAATGCATTACAGGAACATACAGTATAGAGAGTATATAATGAAAAGGGATCGATATGCAGCAAAATTGTCAATGGGGAACCCGTAGAATCCTTCATAGGCAACGGGCAGAGCCACATAGACTGCTGGTGCTTTCTACAGCGACAGCAAGGCAGCTGACAGAAGGGCTGGAATCTGGAAATCTGCGTCCCCCCTGTGAAGTGTCAATAGGAAATTGTCACCTGGGGGAGGTGTTGATCTGTAATGCTCCACCACCACCTCTGCTTCATAGTAATGGTGGAACCTGTCTCTATGACAATATACACAGGAAACCGTATTTGGACCATCAAAAAGTATGACAAAAATAAAATAAATAACTCCAATGTCATACTAATACATATGCAAGGTGGAGCTGCCCTTTAAAGTTAACAAACCATTAATCATACTCCCTCATTAAAAGCTGCAGCTATGTATTAGATGTAGTGCACCCAGAAATATTATATGTAACCTGCATATTTTGGGACGTTTTTCTTGCCTTCCTGTGCTCTTGAGTGGGTGAGCGCTCACTGGTGTGAGAACTGTGCTGTGTGCTGAAAGCCAATCACTCCACCTCCTCCTCCCCTCTCACAGCATGCAGCCTGATAGAAACACAGAGAACCTCCAGCTGCACCTCCCTCCTATCCCCTGTCTACTATTTACTGCAGATACTTTTTTTTGGTGACTGTTGAGTTTACAGGAAGCCTGAATACAGGAAAAAGGTAACTACAGGCTGCTGGAAGCTGAAGAAGATGCCTCTTTCCCCTAATATGATCTATTCACATGTACTACTAATCATTATAGGTATTCTTTAAGCACAGGAAAAAGTGATTCTAGGGAAAAAGCCCTTCACTCTCCTGTCCCAGCCTATTCCAGACACAGCTTTCATGTCTTCTGTCTTTCAATCCCTTCAACTAGTAAATGGTTAAGGTGAATTAGCATAAACTTTAACTAAGAAAAAGTGTGCAGACCTTCAGTGGTGAATAATTTGCGCTGCGATGTCAGAGGGCGAGGAGAGATTTTATCATCAAGACTTAATTTATTCATGAGCATCCTGGCCTTAGATTTAGTTGTTAACAAGTCTCTCTCCTCCTTATCCCTCTCATTTGATAAGAAGGATTGGGGTCTCTCTGGATGCTGGAGTCTCATTGACCCCGGACAAGTGGGATGAGATAAGTTGGAGTATTTTGCATGCTGAAGTTCTCTCCGCCGGCTCCTGTCACCGATAGCGCCCGGCAATCCATTTACATTCATTTACAGCAGATTAATTTCCTGCTCACCCCCTGCTCCTCTGTCACTCAGACGGCTCCAGTGCCAGAGCTTATGGTAAGAGTGCTGTCCATCAGTGCAGCCTGTCTGCTAAAGAGACTTCACCTTTTAACATCTGAAAATGTATATATATATATATATAGTACATCAAGAATTTATTATTAGCAGTCCTATGTAAAGCTACAAATAACACCATTGGTTCTACCCAAATACAAGCCTAGATGTGCTGTCTCTGATAAATATATATGTACAGAAATAGAAGAGCGAAATTTGCAATTTAACTTTTGTGGCAACATTGTTAGTGAACTATGGTACTCTCAGAATATAGATAATGTAGAAGATGCTACCTGCAGTCCTATGTAACAGCACATATGATATAACACATAGTGATTACTCTCTGAGTACAGATAATATGGTAGGTGTTACCTGAAGTCCTATGTAACACCAGAGATAACCCATGGTTAGAACTCTCTGAGTACAGATAATGCAGTAGAATAATCTGCAGTCCTATGTAACACACAGTGATACAAATCTGAGTATGAACAATGCAGTAGATATATCTGCTGTCCTGTGAAAAACCACAATTTAACTCTGCTACATTTTTGTATGAATTGTATAAGTAGTGGTTGACAGAATGGTGGGTCTCTTGTGAAATGCCCAAATGAATGACCTTTTAGACTGTACTTGCGGACAATTGAAGCTTTTAGTAGAGCAGATTGCTTCCACCTTCCACTTTATCTCACACCTAGAGCCTTTGAAGGCAACATATATCGAATAAATGTGATAGACAGATGTAGAGGGTTATATTACTATGCTGACAAGGAACTTACAGAACACTTTTATTGTCAAGGGTTGTCTAAATAACGGGAAAACACAATGTACAAAAGAAACAAACAACATATCCCATAGATTTATGGAATTCTACCAGCTTTGCAGCCTTAAAAGTTGCATTCAAGAGTAAGTGGTGAAGGAAAGTGGTAAGTAGTTGGTGCTCTATGGGGGTTCTGTTCCAGGCAATAGGGGGTTGTGTGGCTGGCAATGTGGGCACAGTTGCTGGTAATGAGAGTTCAGAGGCAAGCTATGGGGGCTCTATTGCTTACTTTTATGGTGGTATGAGTACGGCATGAGTACACTGAGAATGGCTGGTAATGATTTGGTAGTCTTAATCTGACTTGTAACCTTATTGGGGCACTTAGTGTTTTCATTATACTATCTATCTATCTATCTATCTATCTATCTATCTATCTATCTATCTATCTATCTATCTATCATCTATCTATCTATCTATCTATCTAATCTATCTATCTGGACAAACATTTTTTTTTTAAACATTGGTAGCAGTATGGGTAGTACTGATGAGCTCAGAGACTTTTCACGTGGCACTGTCATAGGATGCCAGCTGTGCCAAAAGTCACTTTGCTGATCTGTTAGATCTGCCCCGGTCACCTGGGTTGTTATTATTATCTGCTAGATCTTCCCCGGTCATCTCTGTTATTATTGTGAAGTGGAAGCGTCTAAGAGTAGCAATAAGTTAGCCGTGAAGAGGTAGACCAAGCAAGCTCACAGAGCAGGGCCGCCAAGTGCTGACGTGCATGACATGTATCCTATCCTCTATTGCATCACTCACTACATAAGTGACATCAGCACAAGAACTGTGTGTCAGGAGCTTCATGAAATGGGAGTCTATGGTCACTGCACACAAGCCTAAGATCACTATACACAATGCCAAGAGTCAACTGGAGTGATATAAAGTATGCCACCACTGGACTCTGAAACCACATGCGTGTTCTGTGGAGTGATGAATCACAATTCACTATGTGGCAGTCTAATGGATAAATCTGGGTTTAGCGGACTCCTTGAGTACTTTACCTACTGGAATGCATAGTGCCCACTGTAACATTTGGTGGAGGAGGGATAACGGTCAAGGGCTGCTTTTCGGGGTTTTGGCCCCTTATTACCAGTGAAGGGTAATGTTAATACTACAGCATAAAGACACATTTTAAACAATTATTTGCTTCCAACTTTGTGATAATAGTCTGGGGTTCGGCACTTTCCTGTTCAGGCATGACTGTGCCCTTGTGCTCACAACAACATCCAGAAAGACAAGGGGTGAGGAGTCTGGTGTGGAGGAACTCAAGTGGCTGCATAGAGCCGTGACCTCAACCCCATCCAACATCTGCAGGATGAATTGGAATGACGATCGTGAGCCAGACCCTCTCATCCAACATCATGGTCCGACCTCACAAATGCTCTTTTGGCTGAATGGGCACAAATTTCCACAGACACACTCCAAAATCTTGTAGAAAACCTTCCCAGAAGTGTGGAGGCTGTTATAGCCGCACAACATCCCAACTCCATATTAACACCCATGGTTTTGGAAATGAATGTCCAAGAAGCTCATATAGGTGTGATGGTCAGGTGTCACATAGTTTTTGCCACACAGTATACCTAACCCCTCTCTACATGGAGGAGAACGGTGTAATCTTGGTCCATTTTAATGTTGGACTCACCCAGTTGTCCAGCCACCCTCTCTGCACCTTGTGTCCTGCATGTAGAATATCCAAGTTTTGATACAGTCATTATTTTCACTATGTAAATGTCCTTTTTCTGTCAACTGACTGTACTATTTAGCATAATGTTAGATCCCTAAGCTAAAAATGGAAGATATCCGCTGGAAGACAGTTCCTTGGAATGATGTGTAGCAGCTTTCATGGTTGAAATTAACGACCTCTCGACGCCTTTCACCTTTGCTGCCCGGACATTTTCATTTGGTATCGTCGAATTGTACATCTGTTTCCGTGAAGATTTATAGAGAATCTTCCTTCCATCACTATACTGGGAGAGACGACGCGGGATGATAAGGCATTGGAGAAGTACTGCAATGACTAGGCCATCAGTCATGAAAACTTGGGCTGAAGAGCTTGAGAGATGAGACTATAGGAAGCCGTTTAAAATAGATAAAGTATTTTATTGGACAATGTTATGGAAATATTAATGGTATCTAAGGCTCCTTATCTCATATATGTGATTAATAGTCATGTATCTACAAACTGCATCTCCTAATGACTTCATATGTGTATATTCTTTTCACTCTATTTAATCATTTGCATGAGCAAAATCAACTACTGTATTGTACTGTAATATTGAATTCTATTTGACTATATATATATGTATATATATATATATATATTTATATAAAGAAGAGAAGGGTTTGTGACTTGCCACAACTCGTTGTGATATTATAATATTGTACCTGCGGCTTTCCATCACACTGCAGGTACAGATAGATAGATAGATAGATAGATAGATAGATAGATAGATAGATAGATAGATAGATAGATAGATAGATAGATAGATTATTTTTTTAAATTGTGTGCTGTATATTTGCAGTCACAGGCGTTCTTGCACCTGCATACACATTCTATATCATTTTTTATCGTTGTTTATGTGATCCATATATGTGGGGTTAGTGACTGCCTCCATTTTTGTTCTTGCACGCCTCTCATTCTGCCCTGGGTGAGTATAATTAGTTCAATTCTGGATCCTACCATCCCCAGGTATATATGTAGGCTTAGTCCCAGCTCTGGGTGTATGTGCAGCGTAGGTTCCCACCTTACAGAGGTCGCCTTGTCGTGGCAGGTGGGCAAACACTTTTTGATCAAAATGTGCACTAAGAACCTCCCTATTGTAGGTAGATTTAGCAGTAATGCATATTTATTTATATTTAGTGGCTTAGGTGGCATTAGTGTTGCAGGGTGCTGTCACCATTCTTTTTTTGCTGTATATTTGCCGTCATAGGTGTTCTTGCACCTGCATACGTTTTGTATCATTTCGTTGGAATATGCAGTTCAAACTTTTGTGTTGTTTATGTGATCCATATATGTGGGGTTAGTGACTGCCTCCATTTCTGTTCTTGCACTCCTCCCATTCTGCCCTGGGTGAGTTTAATTAGTTTAATGCTGGTTCATACCATCCCCAGATATGTGTAGGCTTAGTCCCAGTACTGGGTGTATGTACAGAGTAGTTCCCCACCAATGGAGGTCGCCTTGTCATGGCAGGTGGGCAAACACTTTTTGATCAAAATGTGCGCTAAGAACCTCCCTATTATAAGTAGATTTAGCATGTAATGCTTAAAAAGTTCGGACCCCATCAGACATTTTCCTGGAGAAGTGCTTAGCATACAGCAAGAACTGTGTCATAAAGGGTCCTTAAATGTTTTCCCCATGGTCCTCACAGACCATAATCCGGCCTTGATAGTTATGACATCACACCACAGTGAACGTAATCCACTACCATTTACACAGTTAGTAGAAGTGATAGGGAAGGTTTACTTGATTTGACTTACTGCAAGGAAGAATAAGGGGAAGAAAGACGGATGACCCTCTGGATGACCCAGTGACATACAAAGCAGCCCTAGTACAGTTTACATGGCTGACAGTGGTTGGCCTCAGATGGCTACTTCCCCTTCCAGAAACTGATGGCAAAAGCCTAGAACGCAGATTTCCTGTACACAGCTGTATTTTTACCATGTTTATTATACCGTCCACCTTCCTTTTATACATACCTGCACCTGGTGTTGACTAATGAAAATTTTTCCCTGAAAAGACTATATACGAAGACTTAGACGCTTCACGAATCCTGCGCTAGCCATTTAATTTGTTAGCATTTTGAAAGGCAATTAATGACCAAGTTCTAGTTTTCAGTTTTATTTACAACAATGTCCATCACTTCTATTCTCCATTACCTATGCAGCTGTCTGTGTCTATTTTAACCCTCGAGAATTCTGCCCCTTTAAAATGTTTTGCTGTTACATTTAATGAATATACATTGACCAGACTGTCACAAGGAGAGATGGGGATTCAACACCCCCCCACCCCAAAAAAAGAACAAAAAAAAAGAACCTTTTAAAAAATATATATATATAAAACCCAAAACACACTCATTTTAACACCCTAAGCTTCAACATGTGATATACAGTATATAAAGAATGTACATATGGTACATATAGGGAAAAATCAGCACACACGAAAAGGAGTAGTAAAGATATCTGGATTTCCTCAGGAAAAGCATTTGTCACTACACCGGGGAAGGATGTACATATCATAGGGGTAGATCATGTGACTGCTATGGGGCCATTGAAAAAGAGGGGGCAGTCAGGCTCCCTGTCTTTTATGGACAACATTGGTAGGTAGATCACCTAGTTAACAATATGATGCTAACTAGGCTTGAAAACTGCAGTTAAAGGGTTTGTGTAGTCCCAAAAAATGGATGGCCTATCCTCAGGATAGGCCATCAATATCTGATCGGTCAGGGTCCAACACCCAGCACCCCCGCCGACTAGCTGTTTTTATGGGGCCACAGCGCTCGTACGAATCATTAAAGTGAATGGGAGAAGGCTGTAATACTTTGAACCGCCGCTACATGTGTGTTGGTGATTCACAGTGGGAGCAATGACAGGAATGAAGGGGAAGCAGTGCTGCAGTCCTTTCAAAACAGCTGAGGGGGTACCGGGAGTCGGACCCCCACCAATCAGATATTGATGGCCTATCCTGAAGATAGTCACATGATGGCTGACTAGTGCTCAACTCCTATAAGGGAAAAAGTTGGGGACAACTTGTAATCATCGCAAGAACTTCGACATGTAGATTTGCACAACTTTTACCCCATTAAAGGGATAGTCCCAGGATTAGAAAAACATGGCTGCTTTCTTCCAAAAACAGTGCTGTACCTGTCCATGAGTGGTATTGCAGCTCAGCTCAATTGAAGCTGTTATATGTTCTCGTAATCCTGGACAACCCTTTTAAGATCTTACGCATAATCCACAATTTTAACGTTACTATAATGTAACCAAAAGTATCTAATTAGACAATTTTTGAACTTTTATTTGTTTACTTCCTATTATTTGTTTAGTTCCAAAATATTTATCCAGCTCTGTATATAGATTGTAATTCCATTAGTCCCTGTCCCTAGGAGCTCGCAACCTGGGAAGCCAGTTTACCTAGCAGCATGGTATTAATGACAGGAAATTAATCCAGAGAAACAAGAAGAAAACCACGGGGGAAGAAAATACAAACTCCATGCCAATGTTGCCACGGCCAGAGTCGAACTCAGGACCCAACGGCTGCAAACCTTTTAGGTCAATCAGAAACAAGCTGATTACTTGACTTAAACAGTTTTTACCACAATTTTTCTGGTATTTAGAAAGATATGCTTCTGTTGGGGACCTTGAGAATTAAGCCTATTTTGCCGCGATTTCGCATCCTCTGCCCTTGGAACATTTAAGTTAATCTTCATTTTCGGACCACAATTTATAATGCATTAACCATCACTGTGTTCGTATAAAGGCAGCTTATGGTGAGATTTACCTACTTCAGCATCATTAGCGGAGTGCACATTTTTTCCTGGATGTCTGTAAATGAACAGCTGTAATGTCCTCACACCATTACCTTTGCAAAGCATGGTCACACATGTCTTATCAACAGATGGAAAAGGGCACCCAAAGGCAGGCAACTGCTCATATATGAAGTTCTTGGAGGTTGTTAGCAATATTTCAATATTAAAGATAATTCCCAGGAGGACTGTGAGCGCCACATGCTCTGGAGTACCGTACCTCATGTGACAAGCCTCCAAACACTCACACACATTCGGGACGCAACATGGGACATAGAAAGCTTCATTGGATACATGGCATGTTCCATTTAGCTCTGGACTGGCATAAATTAGAATTAAGGAATTGGAGCAGACTGAATTTAAGGAATATTAGGAACTAGTCATTTAACCCACAAGGGCTGGACAGCACCAGAAATAAATATTAGAATAGCATCTTAAAGAATTCGGAGTTCTTATAAGTCCTTGAGTCGTTCACTTCTGTGGAGTTATTAAAACTTCTAATCACTTATTTATTTATTTTTTAAAAGCTGGGTGACAACCAATATAGCCATTATGGGTTGCCACTCTGTTCTCCTGAATGCCCAATCTCCCTGATTTTGCATCAATATGGTTTTATCATTACATAACTACAGAGTTGCATCCACAAGAGACACTATTTCTCAAATGGTCTCTTGTGTCTAATGTCAATTCCAGACCCTCACCCTCAGACTTTTATAATTCAATTCCTCCTACCACCACTGGATACCGGACTGTACAACCATTGGCAGTGGTAAAACTGCAATAGACTAAACAGAAGTTGTGCAGCCCATAGAATAATATTAAAATGTATCAAATAATTTTTAAGTATCTATAATAAGCACCAGGGAAGTAAGACTTGAGGATCCATTTTTATAATATACAACATTAACCAAGCGTTTCCTTCATGCCAAAAAAACATTGGAACATTTTCGCAGATATTCCAAGCTTAAAATCCACTAATCCCACAGAGATTTATACTTTAGCTTTGAAGAAATTTCTTATTTTCTTTTTTATTTGAGCCACTGTCGGATTCTTATTCAGCTCAGAGTGGAGAGACAGCAGTTTTGGCTTTCCGCATTATTTCCAATGTTATGTCACATTGAACGGCACGCAAAGAAATGCCTTGTTCTTTCTGCTGACTCCCAGCAGACTGATGTCCTTCTTGTTTTGGCATGGCTAAACTTGATCCTAAAATATTTTAGACCCAAATAGTTGTACAGTAACTTTTTTAAGTAAGTTTTCTTGTATTGGATGATGATGAAGTAAATATCATTTGATGTTGACTTTTGGAGATTTTTATTTTAGATATTTGCATCAATGTTCGATTTTGATTTGAAAGTGAATCTCTACCTTTGATTTTTAGGCCTCATGCACACTTCCGTTGGCCGTTGTATGTTTGATTTTCCTCATTACTTTTATTCATTTTAACATTGCCATGGTAGAAAAAATATCCTGTTTATACATAGAAACCATCAGCAAGATCTGATCTGTTATCCTGGCTGTTTTTCTATACATCTGACTGAAATGTAGCATTTCCTTCAATTATGAGTGTAAGTAAAAAAACACAGTTAGCGCTTGTCCACGCGTTGAGGAATTGCTGCGTTTTTTCCGTCTGGAATTGCGGACGGAAAAAATGCAGCAGAATACAGTAACAGCAAAGTGGATGAGATTCAACAAATCTCATCCACACGCTGTGTAAATACTGAACGGAAAAAATGCTCAGAAATGTATTTCGCAGCATGTCAATTGTATTTGCGTACAATTCAATGGAGAGCTAAATCCCGCAACAAATAGCAGTTGTTGCGTTTTTGCGGTGGGTTCACATCAATCCCGCCGCAAGAAAACGCAACTCAGAAAAAAGCTGTATACTTACCATAAAGTCTTTGTTCTTTCCTCCAGCGCAACCTACTGGGATGACGTTTCTTCTTATGTGACCGCTGCAGCCAATCACGGGCTGTAGCGGCGGTCACATGGGATGAAACGTCATCCCAAGCCGGCCTGGGTGACGTCAGAAGGCTGGCCTCTTGGGATGACACTTCATCCCATGTGACCATCGCTGCAGCCAATCACAGGCTGTAGCGGCGGTCACATGGGATGAAACGTCATGGGTGACGTCAGAAGGCTGGCCTCTTGGGATGACACTAAATCCCATATGTCCGCCGTTGCAGCCAATCACAGGTTGTAGCGATCTCCTGGTATAAAACGTCATCCCAGGATGCCTGCTAGAAGGCTGCAGTTTTCCGCAGCGGACAATTTGGGTGAAAAACGGTTTGGTGTGTCTTTTCACCCGGAATTCCCTGCAGCGCACAGAACGAATACGCTGTGTGCTTTTACGTAGTGTATCCATCTCGTGTGAACTCAGCCTTATAGTCAAACACATCACCAACCAAAATACCAGACAAGTACTCAACGCAGTTATTAGGTACACTCACACAGCATAGTCAAGCCGATGCCGTTCTTGGTTGAGCGGCCCTGCATCCAATAGCAGCAGTAGACTGAAGATGAACTTAATTGTCAATGTCCAAAGACTGAGTGCAGGGGGTACCAAAGGTACCAGTGCTGCAGAGTCAAGGTAGATCGGACATTACACTTGTCCTTGAAGACCCACCTTAGTAATCATGGTATCTTCCCCGAAAGGTAAGTAGAATTAGTCTATCCCCCTGTACTCCTACACTAACCCTTACCCTAGTATTCTCCACCAGTTCACTAACCCTACTCTTTAAAATTCTAATTCTCTGTACTCCTTCACTAAATGTTATCATAAAACCACCCATAAGATCAGAATCCTCCACTCCGGACATACCCTGGGATGCTGGAGACCCTGCTACTTCCACTATGTAACTCCGGGTCTATGACCGCACCTTTCTATTGTTATCCTCACCTCATGATACTGTCCCCTGTCACATGCAGTTGTGTTCTTACTAACATCATCACATAAGTGAACTGGTCCCCTAAGATCAGTGCACCCCTCATCTGAAAAATCTGTGCTGCTGAAGACCCTGCTATTTCCACTTTGTGTTTATGTGTATTCAAGATCTTCACACTTTACTCAAGAAATACTCTGTGCTTCCAGCATGCAGTTTATATAGGACCTGTCAGCTCTCCTGACGTATCTTTTATTAAACGGCAACCCCGCTGATCAGTGGCGGCGGTTTACAGTATTACAGCCCTCAGCCATTCTAGTGAATAGGAGAAGGCTGTAATACTGTAAACCACCACTACAAGTGTCAGCGATTCACAGTACGAACATTGACAGGATTGAAGGGAAAGCAGCACCCGTGCGAGCGCCGTGGCCCCTTCAAAACAGCTGATCAGTGGGGTGCCAGGAGTCATATCCCCAACAATCAGGATAGGCCAACAATTTTTTATGACTTGACAAACCCTTTAAATATTCCCCATAAAATAACAAAGCTCTTTGTTGCGCGTTTCCTCTGTTATTCCTCCGAGAAATGTATCAATCAATTGACAACTATTTGTTATCAGTTGGGGGTGTGTACAATCAGTGGTGGCAGTGCCAGTCTGTGAGACACGCCCCTTTCACAAGGAGAGTGGTAACACCCAATTGTAAATGTATTCATACATTTCCAGGAGGAATAACAAAGGCACAACACAGAGTTCTAAGAAAAGATGCCCCGTAATTGTGATTTTATTGGGAATACAATTATTTACTAAAACAAACATGACAGGAAGGGTGACAGGTCCTCTTTATTTATTGCTAAATAAATATAAATAAATACATAGTTAAGAAATTAAATACGTATGATCTTAAAATACATTACAAACAAAAAAAAATGTTGTTTTTATTTTTTTCTGAAAGAGACTGATGCCTTTTATATCCTCATAGATCTCCATGGCACTATGTCAACTTTATAAAAGAATATATTAGTCTATTACCCTTGAGCGATAAAGCAGAAGGTTAAAGAGTATAATGCAAATATGGAAACATGTAGATGCTAAGGAGCATCATTCTGTTGGTCCTTTGGGCCCGTTTATTATTACCATACTATTAAGTCGCTATATATTCACAGTAACAATTCACAATAGAATAGAGCTTGTTTTTTTTTACCTCTCACTGTAGCCTCTTCCCCTGGGACGTTTTGACATGAGCATAAGCTGTCTATTAGAATTCAACTCTTATGATATTGCTATAATTAATGCACAGTTAATTGGCTGGTATAATAAATGTGTTCATGTGAGGCTGTTTTAGAAACAAGTTTAGGGGGCTTAGTGCCGGAGAAATGCATGAAAGCAGACGCTCCTGGAAAGTAAAGGATACCCCCAGCCCCCCATTTCATCCTCAAGGAATGAGAACAAATTATTTTTAACAAGTCAGAGATAATGATGATCCTCAAGGTCATCCTAAGCCTGACTCCCGAAATTGCATCCACGCCATTAATTGGGCCTGTTAGGAAATACCTGGAAACTAGAATGCTAAGCGTAAAAATTATCATATTTTTTAAGTTTGCCACTAATATTTCTAAGAATTTCATGTAGTGCAAAATATTTCTTTGAAAGTCCCTTTTTTATCAATTGAATTGCTATGCTTGGTAAGCCCAAAGTAGTGTGTATTTACACAGGCTGGTAGTGTGTATTTACACAGGCCGGTAGTGCGTATTTACACCGGCCGGTAGTGTGTATTTACACCGGCCGGTAGTGCGTATTTACACAGGCCGGTAGTGCGTATTTACACCGGCCGGTAGTGCGTATTTACACAGGCTGGTAGTGCGTATTTACACCGGCCGGTAGTGCGTATTTACACCGGCCGGTAGTGTGTATTTACACCGGCCGGTAGTGCGTATTTACACAGGCTGGTAGTGCGTATTTACACAGGCCGGTAGTGCGTATTTACACAGGCCGGTAGTGCGTATTTACACCGGCCGGTAGTGCGTATTTACACCGGCCGGTAGTGCGTATTTACACAGGCCGGTAGTGCGTATTTACACCGGCCGGTAGTGCGTATTTACACCGGCCGGTAGTGTGTATTTACACCGGCCGGTAGTGCGTATTTACACAGGCTGGTAGTGCGTATTTACACAGGCTGGTAGTGCGTATTTACACCGGCCGGTAGTGTGTATTTACACCGGCCGGTAGTGCGTATTTACACAGGCCGGTAGTGCGTATTTACACAGGCCGGTAGTGCGTATTTACACCGGCCGGTAGTGCGTATTTACACAGGCCGGTAGTGCGTATTTTCACAGGCCGGTAGTGCGTATTTACACCGGCCGGTGGTGCGTATTTACACAGGCCGGTAGTGCACCTGGACATAATAAAGCAACTCAGAAACCTCAGTCAATAAACAATTGATTAACGTTGATAGAAAAGCATAGTGAGCATGCTCTGTGTAGAGGTCAGTGTGCAGGGAAGGTAGGAGCTACTAGGTAATGAGGACAGATATCTTCCCTGAGCTGCAACAGCAGCAGCTCCAGAGATTTGCTTTACAGTAGGCACCTGGTCATAATAAAGCAACTTTGAAACCTCAGTCAAAAAACAATTGATTGACTTTGATTGAAGAGTGTAGTGAGCATGCTCTGTGTAGAGGTCACTGAGCAGGGAAGGGAGGAACTGCTGAGTAATGAGGTAGCTATCTTTCCTGAGCTGCAACAGCAGCAGTTCCAGAGATTTGCTTTACAGCAGGCACCTAAACATAAAAAATAAACTCAGAAACCTTAGTCACAAAAACTATTGATTGACTTATATAGAAAAGCCATAATCATATGTCGCACGTGACAAACAAGTCAAATAACAGCTGTTTTCATAACCTGAAATTACACCCCCGGTAGCTATTTGTAGTAACAAATAGAAACTCCACAAATTTATATAAATACGGAAGGACAAAGAGTCATATACTACTCATAGTTCACGTTTGATACCTTGGGGCGGTGTTCTCGCAAAACACCTGGTTAGATCTCATGCATGCGCTATAGACCGGACACACTATTGGTTGGATACTTATCATGTTATTTATGCACGGCTCTTAAATCAGGACATGAACATTTTTCTAGTACCCCTTGAAAAAGCTATCTAAGCGGAAGGCGCGTCGGGGTGCTACTTTGGGCTAACGAACCTAGTGTTACAATGGGTAAGACACTTATTTAGATACCTATTCAGGACTTTTATTTTTTCCTATATGCACTTATTTGCGATGTTCGCTGTGTAAGGCCCCATGTACACGACCGTGCCCGTATTCACGGTTCGTGATTACGGGCAAGGCCGGCCACAGGCCGCTGACAGTTACCCACATTTGCGGGCCGTGCTCCCATTATAAAGTATGGGGGCACGTTCTGTAAAATAAAAAAATAGAACGTGTCTTTCTACCGCCTGGACACCTCCCCGTGAATATACGGGAAGGTGTCCGTCGGCCATAGAAATGAATGGGTCCGTAATTATGGTTCGTAATAATGGGACCGTAATTACGGATGAAATATACGGTTGTGTGTATGGAGCCTTAGACAGAGTGTGCAAAGCGGCTATGATTGAGACATGCTAGTTGGCCACTGTTTAGACGCTTTACTTATAGCCATATGCTTCGTGCCCCTCTTTTTGAGTGGCTTTATGCCAGTTTTAGCAACGGCCTTATATTGTCCTATATTGGATAACTTACACCCTGATATATACTTAATATATGAATCGTTGTGGAACTTCAAGTATGATCCATCCTTATAGTACCTTTGCTGGAATTTCTCCTGTATTGAATGATAATAATTTTTATGATATTTAATAAAAATTGAAGATTTTTTTTTATTTTGAACTGTGAATACTATATAGAAAAGTGTAGTGAGCATGCTCTGTGTAGAGATCACTGTGCAAGGAAGTGAATGACCTACTTATTTTTCTTAACCATTTATTGTCAATGGTGTTATCTTGCATTATCTGCATCCAGCTTTATAAAAAAAAGTATTACATTGCATTTGAATCCTGCCCTCTAATCACAGTGAGATGACTGCTATGCCTTCAGTGTACACAGTACTAACTAAAAGTGACGGAAAGTGTCTCTTCTATTGTGAAGACTTAGTAACCAGCTGAAATGAGGTTGGCTTTAATAGCACGCAATAGGTTTTACATTGCCAAGTACTTTATGACTGGACATCAGTGGACCATGTTATGGCTTTCCTTAACCAACTTGCAAGGCTTTAATGCCTTCTATCTGTATTTCTCTTATAGAGAGTGCAAGCAAACTTACCATTGCCAAACTCAGAGATAGATATAGGTATCAGGCCTTATAATACTGGTCTAGTGATGAAAGCCATAGTGTTAACTTACTTATTTAACAACATTACTAACTTTTAGATGTTAGTCAAAGGCGACTAAATGGAAAAAGACAGAAGCCGATTGATGCAAAGCTACACCTTAGGACTGGTACAAAAAGTCCTTCAAATATACTTATAGATAAAGAAAATGTGTAGCAGAACCCACGACTGGAAGAACCAAGCCTTGTTTATTCACAGTCTCTATGATGAGATGTTTTGTCTTCAAGGTGAGTCTTATCAAGTTAAAAGGGTCACCTTGGAGATGAAACATCTCTATACAATGGTTGAATCGACTATACTTTTTGAGTTCCAGCCTGCTACTTATTTCCTTTATCCACACCCTGAGTACTACAGATGACTTTGAAGCGTTTGGTATTCAATTCCATACATTCTGTCCACACTCTCTTGACCTACTTTTATTAAGTGGTTTTCTATAAAATCCACTAAACATTGAACGTGGTGTACTAGAGAATAAAAAGAACTAACAAAGGAAAACTGTAATTATTTTCTATTGACAAAGACCAAAAAGGAAGAAATTTCTTCTCCAAACAAAAGTTATTTGTCCTCTCCAAGGTTCTAAAAATTTCTATGACGCTTTTTGACCTTCTAAATATGGTCTGGTGTTTTGGAATGATTTTGAGACAGAAGATGCTCGAGACGTTCTGAACCCCCAGAATCAATAGAGAAATTGACTGTCCCTGAGCTAACAAGAACCATGTGATTAAGCACTGCACCATCCTTTCTTGTTTTGACACTAGAACTGATCACCGACTGGTTTGCTGGAAATTACATCTTAATGTAAAGATAGAAAGTAGGAAAACCTGATTAAAAAGAGGCCAAGAGCAATCAGCATCAAGAACTTCACACATAACGGAGCTCACTACGGCAATGACCGGTGTCTGATGCTAAAACAATGAAATCTTAGAAGAGAGATACTAATTCTGGGCTGGAGAAAGACTCTCCTTGTGAGGTTGATAACTCATGGTCCTAAACAACAGATATCAGGTGACACACAAAGAGACAGCGAATCAACCGCTCCCAAAATCATGTTGGACTGGATATTGTATGTTGAATTTAAGCAGCTATACTACAGTGCTCACAATACACGTAATAAAGTCCATTAAAGGGTTATTCCCATCTGAGACATTTATGGCATATCCACGAGATATGCCATAAATATCTGATAGGTGCGGGTTCCAGCCCGGGGATTTACACCTATTACTGGAACAGGAGTTACCCCACCCGCGTTTGACCCAGTGAGATGGTTGCCGACCGCAACATCTAGGCAAAGAATGGAGAGGTTGCCACACATGTGCACAGTTTTTTTTCATTGATTTCTAAGGTAGTTATGGAAAAAGATGAGCAAGCAATTTATTATTCAATATGTTTTTCAATAATAAATAATAAGTGATATATTCATTGTGAATTATATGATAATAATAATAAAAAATAAAAAAAATAAAAAAAAAAAATTATAGAATAATGCTAATATTTTATATAAAAAAATATATCATAATAATTATATATATTTTTACTTCTATACAATAAATACATTATTCATAAATTAATTAACTTAATATCATAATAAAAAATAAATAAATTCAATTATTAATGAATATAAGAAAACATACAACTTACAGATAACCGTTATTTCAGTCATCCTTGGAAATAATTTGCCAATTTCTTTAGTTTTTTTTTGTTTGTTTTTTTGTTAGGCATGCTGGAGAAGTGTAATGAACCTGGTGATATACTGTGGAGGGCAGGTCCCATGACAAGATTAAAATATGAGTGAAGTCTGTATGTCCAAACTGGCAAACTGAAACTTGTCCTAGGCGTCATGCACATGGCCATACTGCGGCTCCAAAGGGCACTCATACCAGTCTTTAGGCTCTAGTGAGCCTACATATGCTATCTATATCATACAGAAGTATAGCGATGTTTAGGCGTTTGTTCCTATATAGAATCCAATTTTAAAAAACGGTGCCGTATTACTGAGGTATTCTCCCTTAAAAACAATGGAGAATATCTCTGTAATATTAAGCCATACAGAGAGGCCATACTATATGATGCCATGCGGAGTATCTACGGCTCCATAGTACATATATGTAGACGAATCTATGTGCTGCTGTACAGGGTCCATGAACACAGCTCTGCTGTATGCATGAGCCATTACTTTTAATTTGTAGATTCTTAATTTTCGTGCTCACATTATTGCACTTTCTTTATTACCTACAGCCATTTATTCACCAATATCACTGTGGAGAGGAAAGGTCAAATATCAGCACATGAGATCATCTGAGCTCCTTATGAACATTATGATAATCTTGCTCCTATTGGCTTTTCCCCCCCAAAAAAAAAATTCCAATTCCTTATATATAATCCTTACATACTAGAGCCACATAAAAGAAAAATAAAATTTATTTTCCTAACTTTTTGCTCATGTCAGTACAGTACATGCAGTGTGTGGGCGTTTGCCTACGCAAGGGTGCGTGAACGAATTGATGACAAACGTATACTTGAAATACATAAAAGCAAATTACTCTATGTTGTTTTTGTACATTTTCCCCATAGGAGTCCTATTGAGGAACATTTCTGTTTTTACAATTTACGGTTAGCTGCATACCCAGACACTGTAAATTACACTTGACTGTACAATCTGCCACAGACTGTGAAAAGTATGGAGAGAAATAGTTCATTCCGGGTCTCCGAGAAGAAACCAAATAGTCTGCATTGTTAGCAGAGCTGTTAAACAGTGCATAACATACTATATCGGCAAGTTCCCACTTTGAAGATGCGACTCAAACTCATCAATATCCTGAAAATGCATTGAACGTCGCAGGGAGAGGTTTCGAAAAGAGGCCGAAAACTCCAGATCTACAGCAGTCAAGTGGAAACTTCAGTCATTACAAGAAAATTGTATAACCTCTCATAGATATTTTGTAATCATGTCCAAAATGATCTGTAAAATGGCTTCTATAAAACAAACTTTGATGGTCACTTTAGCGCTAGAAGACTCATGTTCTCAAGTCTAAAGTTAGCTATAGAAGTATCAATTATTATAAATGTTTTGACTATATTAAGACATACTTTAAAAATGTTCTTCGTTGGAAACTTTAATGGTACTATTGTAACATTAGTGAAACTATCTGAAAAAAACATGTTCATCTCAATGAACAATATTTACAATGATTAAAACTCTTTTTCCATTGCTGCAAGTATTCTGGCATGTAGACACTTTCATGTTGAGCATTCCGATGAAAAAACATATGGAATGCTCTAGCATACTGTACCAACCAAACAACCCCCTGACATCATGGCTGATCGGGGCCTTGAATACAGAATGCCATATATACTGTATATTTGTGATGTATTGGTGAGTCAGCACACTTGGCTACTCATCAGATGGACCATGTGACAATCTATGGGACACCCTTGAGATTTCATATTTTAATTAATTCCAGATAGAAAGATCAGCTAGGTACAGACCACTTATTACCACCACAAAGTATCTGAATAATACCACCATACTGTTACTGAATAAAAACCACTATATAGATAGGCTAATATTACCATCATAGAGTGACCATATATCACATATATGCACATCATTTTAGAGAATCCAGTACATTAAATCCAGTGACTCACAGGCGATGTCTTCTCTCATTGGTGTTGTTCACTTCCCTGTTTCTTCTCCATCCAGACCAGCCCTCTATGACGACTTGTCCCGGTCCATTGGCTCACCTCTGTAGAGTTTGCTGCCCAGACATCTTTGGCTCCTTTTATTTCCAACACCCTCACCACCTATTCAACACCCCCTACACAAGCTTCCCATCCTGTCTGTCTTTTAATAGTACCATCCTGCTGCTTCTCCCATTACTCTGTACCTGTTGTGTAGTAAAGTGCCTCCAAATATTGTGCTTCAGAAAAAATGGTGTCATTCTGTAACTATAGTTGCCCCACAAATAATAGTGCCAAACAGGTAGTACACCAGATGGTAATAGTTTCCCACAAGGTAATGTGTCCATCTTTGTGCCCTACACAGTAATAGTGCCCCTTGTAGCTTCTACACAGAGATAATGCTCCCTTAGTAAAAGTGCCCTTTTAGTGCCCCCCCACTTAAAAATAGTGCCCCCCTTAGTGCCCCCTACATAGTCATACTTAAGACCCAACACAGTAAAAGTCTCCTTTTATTGTTAACACGTAGTAATAGTGCCCCCTAAATATGCTCCAACAGAGTGCCCCTTTAGTGTCACTGCCCCTTTATAGTAATAGAGCCCCTTAATGCCCTCACTTAGTAAGCAAAAGTCCCCCCTTATTGCCCTCAACACTGTAATAATGCCCCTTAGGTAAGCCAAAATACAGTAAAAGTATCACTTTAGTGCCTCCACATATTAATAGTGTCTATACGCAAGCCAAACACGGTAAAAATCGACCCTGAAAAAAGAATAAAATGAATACTTATGAACAGAGCAGCTGACGCTACAGTCCTCTTCCGGCCTGTATTCTGTGCTATCAGTAGCACGACATAAGCGGGCACTATGATATCACTGCATCGTGCTGACCTGCACTCAGGTCCAAGTGCCTACTCGACCATAGGCCTGCAGTGGCCTGTGGCTTATGAGAGTGAGTAGAATACAACTGTATCAGCGGCTTGAGGACGCAATACAGTTAAAGATGGCTTGGGAAACAATGGGCCTCTTCTAATTAAATAAAGTATCACCATAAGGTAACACCATGACACTACTGCCTACATCCCCAACCATGTTAGGATGAAGAAGTGGTTAACTTTTTGGTATGTTGAGCTAATTTGCTGCTTTAAAAGAACAAATAATTTCTATTTAATTTACAACAAGGTTTTACCATGTTGTTTTCAACTCATTATGTAGACAACAGGGCCATGGCATTCGCATAACAATGCGGTAGTAACATATTTGTGGGACTAAAGAGCATTCCCATCCCAATATTGTTTATATACATGGATACAATCAGTATTCATGTATAAAAACAGCAATATCAGGATTATTAGAAACAGTGCCCTTAAAAGCCATTTTCATGGTCCAGAAACTTGGGACTATATATGAGCAAATCAAGTATCTGAGGACAATTAGGTAAATAACATTTATTGACAATGGCCTGTGAACCATGAACAATTTTCCACAGACAAATATAAAATTGTTGACTTCAGAATGAACATGTCACTCTCCTTGAACATTGGGAGAAGAGATTGCAACACAAAAAGTTTTATCCGATCATTCTCATGCTGTAGTCAACTGCTTAAAAAAGGAGTGAGAATGACCTGGTGTCACCCCTCAGATTATCAATACCCTTTACCAAAGTGTTGAAACGGAATGGTTCTCAAGGTCCAGAAGTGCTGAATGCCATGAAAGGATCCAGAATCACAGTTCATATTAAGTAGGGTGTGGATGTATTTTTCTCCACACTATAGCAACCCTCAATGGGGCAAAAACCACGGAAAATTTATATTTGCTTCTAATTCAGTGAGTCAGTGATTCTTAAATGGTTTACTTTATTTAGATATTGATTTTCTTTGTTAATAACCAGCAGAAAAGAACTGGACAATCTACATATGGACGTTCCTGGCATGGCCAATACCCAAATCCCATTATAAGGCTCTTTCTGTGGTTGAACGTTGACTTGCAGAGTATCTGCCTATAGTTTGCATTCGAGAAAAAGCGTTCTTCCTTCTGGTAGAGAACTTTTAGCATATTTATATCTAATAAGAACCATGAATCTTTGCTGTGTGCACCACATTCAAGCTTCTTCCAACCTGCTTGGGTTTGAAGTCTAAGTCGGGTAATATGAATTTTTGAAATATGAAGAAATGGAAAGAAGAAATGGCGTCTCACCTTGACCCACTCTGATGTATAAAACCTTAAATTATTTCATAAAATACCCTATTTTATCATTTTTACATAGAGAGCAGCATTGATTCAGGCGTTTAGAATGTATATAAGCAAAAGTCATTTATCACAGACTCCCAACTGCAAATCTTGGGGTGAAAAACGGAAGCAATTGAGTTTCATTTGGCTGGGATATCAGTGTTCCTGATCTCGTTGTGCAGTTAAAGTTTTGATACATTGCCTCAATTTTTCTATTTTGCAGCACTTACCTCAAATAGGAGGCATAAGTCATTCCAGAGAGAAAACATTTACATGAGATTTGACCTTTAATATAATGTTAGCTGTTGCCCATTTGGGGACGTGAGCTGACAGCTCATTTATGATGCCTTGGAAAGTTTAGGTATAAGAGCAATCTCCAGGAAGTCACTTTATAAATAACTGGAACCATTTCTTTCACTGCTCAAATTCTCTCAGCTCTCCTGCAAAAATACGACATTAGATCTTTTTATCATTTTTCTTCAGCGCACACAGAAGGGGTGAGGCCCATTATATATTAACTGTTTCCCCTTGAAAAGCAGAAAAAGGACAAACTCTCTCCATAAAGCAGCATGAGGTTATAATGTCTCTATAACTAACTAAAAAAAACTCTTACAAATTAATAAACTAAAAGGTAACATCTTATAGTGAAGATTTATTTAGTACATAGATACCATAAGGGGGGGGGGTTAAAGATCTGAATCCCCACCAATGATTTAAATGTACTATTGATTTTAATGGAAGACCCATTGATATAATTCAGAAATGAAGAAGTGCTGACCATGGGTCACGGGGTACAGAAAACCACCACAGCGCCCTTTATACTAGTGATTGTGTGGGGGGTCTTTCGGCTCACAACCTCCCACCGATGAAATCTACATGCATTCTGGATCTACATTTTTACATCTATTAAAGGACTATTTATTTTACCATTTATATTCTGTGTTTTATTTTTCCTCTCATAATTCTATGCACTTATCTACAGCATAGGTCATCCTGATCTACCTGATTCATAAATAAAATGCCTGGAGTCCCCTGATGAGAGATATACAGGCAGAGAAGTGGGAGAGGTGAATACTGGGGCATTAGTAGTTTCTAAAAATCTTCCTAAGAAAAATATTCACTTTCCATTTGAGATGTGAAATAATAACTTAGGCCCCATTCACATTAGGTTTTTCCCTTTGTTTAGAGTCTACGTCAGGAATGATCTCGATGTACACACTTAATGTATCGATAAAGTATATTAGACCGACGGAGGATAAAAGAGTGTCCTTTTGGCCACCATTGGGCTGGTATACGTTGGTATATGTTTTTGATGAATGGAATAACATACACCGTTTAACGTCATGAGCTTTTCAACAACCTTTTATGACATATACGTTAACAAATGCCAAAATACCCTATCATGATGGATGCCACTATCAAGCATCTATTTAATTTATACGTTAGGACCGTTTCCTTTCATATACGCTAAACGTAGGCGAAAAAACGTGATGTGACAGGGGCCTTACTAGATTAGATGTCTGTCTTGATTGTAGTAGAGTTTTAATGTTCCTTTATACATCTCTTGTCTAGAGAGAAAGTAATATTATTCTTTAATTTTTCCAAAAAATGGGAGTTGCTCTGATTTGCTGGGAACTCCGAACCTGCCCTATTTGAATCTACCATCACTATACTGTTTTTCTTTAAAAGGGTACACCTAATTATGTAACACGAATAGGAACAGGCAAGTATAATATCGTCTGTGCCACCATTTGCTCACTCTGCAGTCAATTTCCTTGTCTATAGGGAAACTGCCACATGAAGATGGGTAGCATCACCCCAGGTCATTCTCATGTTGTACTGATACTCATGCAAGTGGTGTGAGAATGACCTGGTGTTACCTTCTCATACCATTCAGAGCAAGGGCCCCATCTGAAATGATAATATCTATATAGAAAAGGAACTATGTATATATGTATATCAGCCATATGGTGCACACGGGAGGACTGTGACAAGAGTATTCTGTTTCCAGGGGAAAACAAAAAGTTTTGCAGGAGTATAATCTATCATGTTCAAGTTTTGGTCACTTGTCTTGGTCATTTCACAGTTACCATGGAGACCTGGATTTCCATTTCAACAAATCTCTTCATGCTATTAAGATATTTTTGATTGATTTTAAGTCATTTCTATGCTGATCCTCTCTCCACTTTTAAATAAAAAATTTCAGACACCTAATTATCCTTTCATATCTTAAGCATACCTGTACCGCTACTTCAACTAATTATTGAATTCTTTGTAGTGCGGAGGGGGGGTATACAAAGCACTCGCAAGACAATAGGGTCTAATACAGAAAATCAGACACTTGACAGGTAATTCAGTCAAATTCACAATGTAAATTACAGAGAAATTCCTGTAGACGTGTCATTTTCAATTTAACTGTTTCACGCCTAAATATGGCTGCGGGAGAAAGACGAAAGGCAGCGCGTCACATTTTTTTTAGAAACTCAGACTCCCCATGTTCCTTATTTGAATTCAGTCTTCCAGATAAGATGTAACAACATCTTTATTTTGGCATTGTCACTATTCGAATTTTCATTTCTATATATAAACGTTGCTACAAATTCTGGATAGAAATTGCACTATATTTCATTTTCCAGCCTCACTAACTGCATCCCCTCATATGATAGCTGAATGTATAAATTTAAATGAAATTAAATTATTTTCGTTTGTCATCAGTGGAACAAGTGTTAAAATAAAACTGTGAGTTTTAGTGTTTAATTTACCCCACAAAATCATATTCTTACCTTTGAAAATAAAATATAAATATATATATATATATATGTATATATATGTATATATATATATATATATATATATATATATATATATATATATATATATATATTCTTTTGATATATAGATATATATTTATATTTTTTTGTACTTTTTTTTGTGGTGTAGTATTGTGTATTTTATACAGATTAAGAGAACTTTCTCTGTTAATCCACAGAACTCTGAAATTAGAAAAAAAGAAGAATTCATTATTTTTCCAATCAATTATGTGATGAGACTTTGACAATGCAACTGACTGGTAAAATGTTGTTATATATGATGTATAGTGATATAAAAAAATATTTTCCCCTCTCACATATTCCATAGCATCACATATATGTCACACTAAATGGTTTCTGATCTACTGTATGTTATATTAAAGAAAGGATTTGGTGCTACCAGGGTATGTACTAGAGGTGTGCGACCTGTTCAGCAGCACAGGAGGCATCAGCTGGTTGTGCTGAAGGCCATCAATGACTTAGCAGTCTATCTTAATAGAAATGTTCTAGAAGTTTTATAATGATCAGTGCAGGAGGCAGGGGGAGGGGGGAAATGGTTCAGAAGTTGAGAAAGAGGCAATTTTAACTAATAAGATATATGATAAAGTTTCTTATATTCACTTGTACTATTGATTTATGCACATTTTGTTGAAACGACAAAGGCCATTTTATGCATCGAGTCGCTTGATCAGTATATGTTGGTATTATTTGAGAACTGTATAGTACTTTTAATTTAACAATGTAGGGTATTGTTATTTGTACACTATATGACAGTACATCATATGGTTGAGGGGGTGTCAATGGAAGGTACAGCACAGGGCACCATTCAACAAAAGGCTGGCCATAGATGTTGGATGTCATCATGTATAACATTGTTCTTTCCCCTATAGCTTTAGCCATCAGACCCAATTCGACCTATAGATCATCAAAGATTCTTTCCTTTAGGCTGGATTCGTACATTTATTTTAAATTAAGTTTTTGGTGTGTATGTAAAGCAAAAGCTAGGAGTGGATACAAATAAAAATTATATATGTCTTTCCTTAATTCTTTTCTTTACTTTTGGATCCACTAGTGGATTTGGATTTAAAAATTGCATCAAAAACGGCATTTGTGATTTCAGCCTTAAGAAAAGGTAGTTCTAAAGGGAAGCTTACCATTATCAATGTCCTCCTGTGTCCCTGGAGTGGCTAGTTAACAATAAGACAAGGACAACATGTAGAACTCAGTAGCCTTCAAACCAGAAAACAATGGCGGACCTGTTGGCCATTATCCCTGGGCTGATGAAGATGCATTGTATCTGTTTGACGATAGAATCGTAACAGAACTATGGTACCAAATAGCTGTCTAGTCCTGGCAGTCCTATGTATTTAGTTATAGCAGGGTTGAATAGATCTGAGTTTGACATTTGGAGCAACTCATGGTCATAATGTGCGCCAACACAGAGCGGTAAGCCGCCGATTACTGACCACAGCAGCGCTATATACGCATCATATTTTGTACCGATCCAGTCCCCAGCACGGCTCAGTGCCCGACGAAGGTCTGTCTGACCGAAACGTCGACGTCGCACATGCAGCCTCTGGCATCCATAATAAAAATATATATTTTTGTAACACAAGCAAGGTGTGCCGAGTACAAATTCTTAACCTCATGGTCATAATGTGTCATCTGTGGTTTTCCATAAGACTCAGAAGGTATATCTACTGTATTTTCTTACCTCAATGAGCTATCAGAGTGAACAAGAGAACAAGAGAAACCGTTCAATGACAAATTGAGCTCTGCCACAACTGCATGTAGTGACATACAGATGTAGCAGTTATTGACTGGACTTATATCGTGTTAAAGATTACTACATCTGTACACACTGTGTATATTTATACACAGAGCTTTTTATCTATACTAAGAATATTGTTTTATAGTTAGATTCGGGATACTAAGCTTTCTCAACAAGGTTCTGTAAAACATTCTCCCTGCCCGCGCCAACCCACCGTCTGGAATATATTTACATAATGTGTTTTTCACATAATCTCACACATAGGGCTTATCCTGACAGGTGTTTTATTAGTGTATTGTCACCCTTTTTATTGAATACTAAATATTCCATTGAGTTTTTTCTGGTTTCCTTTTCTCCCTGCTGCCATAAACCAGTATTCTCCTATAGGGATTGTACCTAACATGGGATGTGGAAGGCTTCCGTCGATACATAGTGGTTAGAGGGAAGCTACTTTCCACTTTACTATGTTAAAAAAGTGGGGGAGGAGGGTCCACACAGTATTTTCTGTACACGTCTTCTTCATCTTTGAGTCTCACAGGTCAAGGCTCCACGTCAAACTCACATGGGCACCTCTGGAGAGCAGAGACATTAGCACCAAGGCTTTCACTCACTTGGGACAAGGATTTAGATAAAACGTAACTTTGAAAACTTGTGAGGAAGATAGGGACACATTTTTTATTTCCCCTATATAATTCTACACTAGCCCTGTTTCTAAATATCTGTAATAGAAGCTATGAACATAATTCTATAGTTTACAAATAAAACTAAGCTATAGTGCAGTGTGTTTGCTTATCATGTACTGATCCTGACTTGCAGCCTTTATTATATTTCAGAACTGTATTCATAATTGTTCAGAGCTGAAATTTTCCAGCATTTCCTGCTTGTTCAGTGTCTGCACAGAGCTTGTCCAGATTTGTGTTCTGGAAAGTGTTGTCTTCAAACCAGGCATTTTACAATATATCTAATGTAGGAAAATTGGCACCCACACCTTTTTCATTATAGGAACTCAGCTAAGCTTTTATTGATGGCCTGACAACAAGCTTGATATTTCCAATCACAATGATCATAATTGTGAATGCAGCCCAGGATTATAATACAGGCCCGATAGTCGTGGGGTCTGCCTCCATTGGAGTTACACCCTTTCCGCTTAGCTGTGGTCAGATGAGGAGGAGTGGATGCTGCTGGGCAACATGCATTGCAAAACTTGACCATAGTGCAGTAGGACGCTGTAAAGGTAAATACTGTGGTAAGAACATTAAATCCGGGTACGGTTTTTTATACCACTAATAATGTAAAAAGTGGCTTCAAAGGAGGACTTTTGGCTCACTACATTTCCACATTTACGTGCCCACATTGTGGATGTCAGATACCTTAGATACCATGGTAATAATCAAGCAAGTGAGGGCACAAGGATATGCAGCCAGTATTTAGATATACGTTCCTGCGCTTGTGTCTCGTGTACTGTGTTTGGGTGGAGTAAATCCGCTGCACCAATTATGGAGATAATAGATTAATATGACTTTGTGTAGGAAAGGAGCCCAGTGGTTGAATAACATTCTCTCTCGTTCTTTACACAATCTCCCTGTTTCTCAGCAACCAGATAATTCAAGGGAACACGTGACCTCCTTGTTGCTATGATAGAACTACAGCTTTTTCTCCACATTACAAGAGCAAATAAGCATTTCAAATTACATAAATTGCCTTTTACATAAGTTTCAGTTCAGGGAAATGCAGTTAAATACATGAATTATATGAGTTGTTAGTGATACTTTTTTTTAATTGATTTTAACATGTGTAGATAGATAGATAGATAGATAGATAGATAGATAGATAGATAGATAGATAGATAGATAGATAGATAGATAGATAGATAGATAGATAGATAGATAGATAGATAGATATGAGATAGATAGATAGATAGATAGATAGATAGATAGATAGATAGATAGATAGATAGATAGATAGATAGATAGATAGATAGATAGATAGATAGATAGATAGATATGAGATAGATAGATAGATAGATAGATAGATAGATAGATAGATAGATAGATAGATAGATGATAGATAGATAGATAGATAGATAGATAGATAGATAGATAGATAGATAGATAGATAGATAGATAGATAGATGATAGATAGATAGATAGATAGATAGATAGATAGATAGATAGATAGATAGATAGATAGATAGATAGATAGATAGATAGATAGATAGATAGATAGATAGATAGATAGATAGATAGATTATGAGATAGATAGATAGATAGATAGATAGATAGATAGATAGATAGATAGATAGATAGATAGATAGATAGATAGATAGATAGATAGATGATAGATAGATAGATAGATAGATAGATAGATAGATAGATAGATAGATAGATAGATAGATAGATGATGGATAGATAGATAGATAGATAGATAGATAGATAGATAGATAGATAGATAGATAGATAGATAGATAGATAGATAGATAGATAGATTATGAGATAGATAGATAGATAGATAGATAGATAGATAGATAGATAGATAGATAGATAGATAGATAGATAGATAGATAGATAGATAGATAGATAGATAGATAGATAGATAGATAAATAGATAGAGAGAGAGAGAGAGAGAGAGATAGATAGAGAGAGAGAGAGAGAGATAGATAGATAGATAGAGAGAGAGAGAGAGAGAGAGAGAGAGATAGATAGATAGATAGATAGATAGATAGATAGATAGATAGATAGATAGATAGATAGATAGATAGATAGATAGATAGATAGATATGAGATAGATAGATAGACAGACAGATAGATAGATAGATAGATAGATAGATAGATAGATAGATAGATAGATAGATAGATAGATAGATAGACTCTCACCTATATATCCTGAATGTCTACCATCCAGTTGATTACCGCATATGTAATATACAGATGTAGAAGAGCTAACGTTGTCATTTAACTCTTAGTGATTTTCAGTGTTTTCCAGTGATAATTATTGAGAAGAAACGCCTAGAGTACAACACCACAGATAACTCTTCTTTATATGACCAACTCAGCACCGTTGCTTTAATAACAATTATCATTTTAAAGGATGTGTAATCTGTTTAGTCAATTACATAAAATGTGACTTCATTTCACCTGCGCATATATAAAGTTCCCAGAAGTTTTATAGATATTGTATTTAAATAACCACAAATTACTTTTTTGGGCACAAATTTGGCACCAGTTATTGGCTCCCAGGAAGGGCCAGGTCTGTTCCATTTACTGGGGGGACCATGGGACATTCATTTGATATGGAAAGGTTACTATACTCGTCAATGATTTATTTCTAGAGAGCGTTCAGTCTGAATTTGAAAATGACATATTAGTAAGCAGCGAGAGTTCTAGAAGGGATAAGACGAAGGTGGTGCGGGTAATTGTGCTGTATCATCCATAGTTCTATGCAAATATACTTTCTGACAGGCTCTCATTGCTATACAGTCAAATCCTCCTTCTATAAATACACTCGGCCGAGCAATCTGTCTTCTCTTTGTATTTGTTAACATGATTCTATACGGTCTCTTTCAACATCGAAGAACATGATACTGGCAGGTCAAAAGATTTGCGATTCATGTGATTAGAGAGGTACTACTCACACATTATTTTCGCCATCTGTTGCTGCGACTTACATTACGGCGCATTATATTTTACATTCAAACATAGATCCCTGTAGGGAAAGCGGTGAGCGCCTATACAAAGATCATATATGAGGATGTGTGTATGTGCACCAGGAGATAACTACCATGATATTCATCATAGAAAGCCTTGCTCGTGTCTTCCTAGGGGGACTCTTAATGGGGTTTTCCGGACAAATACAGGTGTTGGTCCTTTAATATATAAGTCAGCGTTACTTACACAGATTGATGCTCAGGCGGTCAGAGGCACCACTCAGTCCCGTTCCACTGTTATCAGCACCAGTCACATGACCATCAAGTGGCGGTTTTCTATGTGAGGCCATTAAAGTCACAGCTAGCCCAAAACACTCCCTCTCCATCGTAACGCCTAAAGCCCTACCTCTCCTCCTTTACATCTCGCTGCTCACAAGCAGGAAGATATGGCCACATCATGGTATGACGTGACAATCACAGGGGGCATGTTCAGCACGGAGATGTGGAGGAAAGGTGGTCGTTACCACTGACTGCCAATGAAGAGGCGTGGTTGAGGTTATCATATGACTAGGCGATGATAACGGTGGAACTGACCGCTGGAGCGTCCATCTATATTTAAGAAACGCTGATTTACTAAAAGACCCAAAACTTGTATTTTCTCAGAAAACCCCTTTAACTGGTGTTGGTTTTGTTCCGCAGTCCCTGATTTTCAGTGCTTTAGCGTCCCTGGTGGCCCTGCAGAGCTGGTACTTGTACTTGGGACTTGGGACCTGGTGCCTGAGGAGGCCCAAAGGCCGACTGCAACATAAAAAGTAACAAGTTTTATAAATGCCCTAAAAAAAATGTGGGAACCCATTTTAGTTTTTTGAAGGAGGGTAATGAAGGGTAATTGTACCATAATGCTAATCAAATGTTATTGCCATTAGGGACATAAATACTTTTCTCCTACAGTGGTCAGGCGAGTTTGCTGGCCAATTAAGCGCAGTGATACTGTGGTTATTAAACCAGGGATTGGTACTTTTGGCAGTGTGGGCAGGTGCCAAGTCCTGCTGGAAAATGAAATCCGCATCTTCATAAAGCTTGTCAGCAGAGGGAAGCATGAAGTTCTCTAAAATGTCCTGCTAGACGCTGCGCTGACTCTGGACTTGATATAACACAGTGGACTTGGCACCTGCCCACACTGCCAAAAGTACCAATACCTGGTTTAATAACCACAGTATCACTGCGCTTGATTGGCCAGCAAACTCACCTGACCTAAACCCCATAGAGAATCTATAGGGTATTGTCAAGAGGAAGATGAGAGACACCAGACCCAACAATGCAGACGAGCTGAAGGCCGCTATCAAAGCAACCTGGGCCTCCATAACACCTCAGCAGTGCCACAGGCTGATCGCCTCCATGCCACGCTGCATTGATGCAGTAATTAATGCAAGAGGAGCCCCAACCAAGTATAAAGGGCAGATACTGGACATACTTTTCAGTAGGACGACATTTTGGTATTGCAATTTTTTTAAATTGTGCTTATATAATATTCAAATTTTCTGAGACACTAAATTTTGGGTTTTCATTAACTGTCAGCCATAATCATCAACATTAAAGGACAAAAATGGTGGAAATCGATCACTCGGTGTGTAATGAATAAATAGAATATATGAGTTTTACTTTTTGAATTGAAAAATTGAAATAAATAAACTTTTTGATTATAATCTAATTCATTGAGAAGGACTAGTGTATATATATATATATATATATATATATATATATATATACATACACACACGTATATATATAGTATCTATCGATCTATCTATCTATCTATCTATCTATCTATCTATCTATCTATCTATCTATCTATCTATCTATCTATCTATCTATCTATCTATCTATCTATCTATCTATCTATCACATATCTATCTATCTTGCTTATATCTATCTATCTATCTATCTATCTATCTATCTATCTATCTATCTATCTATCTATCTATCTATCTATCTATCTATCTATCTATCTATCTATCTATCTAATCTATCTATCTATCTATCTATCTATCTATCTATCTATCTATCTATCTATCTATCTATCTATCTATCTATCTATCTATCTATCTATCTATCTATCTATCTATCTATCTATCTATCTATCTATCTATCTTATACATTAAAGTATATAAAGCAATAAGACATTATTAAGTAGACCTGCATACCCATGATTCTCCAGGGTCCTCAGTGTAGAGGTTAAATGCAATGACCTGCAGATGAAGGTTGTTAAAGCAGATTGCAAGCTGTATAAAATCAGCAGCTACAGAAGTATACTAATAAGCTCCAGGCTTTAAAATCCTTCTCCTAGAATATTTAATGGTAAACTTTATCCACTTTCACATTTCGAGATCTTTTCCTGCTTCTTCTTGACAAGAACATGGACAAAGACCTCCTCATACCTATGTTTGAAAGGTCAATGGCAGTGGCGTAACTATAGGGGTTGCAGCGGCAGCAATTGCGATCAGGCCACGAACCAGGGAGGCCCGTGGCCCCCCCCGCAGCACGTCAATGAAAGTTACTGTAGTAACTGAGGCCTATGTAATAAATGACACGGACCCCCATTGCTATAGTAACTGACATCGGCGGTCCTGACGTCACAGCGCTGTGCGCAGGTCATGACATCACAACGCTATGGGCAGGGCAAAACATCCCGACCCTGGATGGAGTCAGGACCTCCGCTGTGGCCGAAGATGAAGGTACGTTTAATACCACTGTCTGCTGGAACTGATAGGTTGGGGTCCAACTACTGGGAACCCCGCCAATCAGCTGTTTTGAAGAGGGTGCAGCGCTCGTACAAGCGCTACTTCCGCTTCATTCAGATCACTTGCTCACACTGTGAATCGCCGACACCGACAGCGTGTCAGCGATTCACAGTGTGAGCAAGTGAGGAAAATGAAGGGGAAGCAGTGCTTGTACGAGGGCTGCACCCTCTTCAAAACAGCTGATTGTCGGGGGTCCCGGGAGTCGGACCCCGACCAATCAGCTATTGATGGCCTATCCTGAGGATAGGCCACCAATGTTTGGGAACAGGACGACCCCTTTAAGCCATACTGTATAAGATTACTGTCTGCTGGACCCTGTATCTAAGCCTACCTTAGGCTTAAATACAGGGTCCAACAAACATTATCCCACATGCAGATGGGCCCTGTATCTAAGCCTACCATACTTGTTAGGTTGTGTTCACATCACCATTGCCCTTCCGTTGAGTGGTTCCATCGGAGGTTTCTGTCAAGGGAACGGCAAACTGAAACCTCAGCTTCCGTTTCCCTCACCATTGATCTTCACGGTGATGGAAACGTTGCTAAAGGTTTCTGTTTGTCACCGTTGTGACAGTTTTCCGTAGTTCTTGATGCAACCAATAGCATAGTCAAGGGCAGCGGTGATGTGTACAGGCCCATACTAATGTATTTTTTTTTGTGTTTGTGTTTTTTTAAAGGTTCGGTCGTTGGACTAAGTTGGATTCGAGGACTACTTCGATGCATTTTTTTTTTTTTACTATCAATAAAATGGTTAAAGAGGGTTGTGTTGGAGTTTTTTATTTCAATAAACCTGTTTTTTCTATGTCCTTGTATTTTTTTAAACTTTATTACTACTGCCTTATTAATAGCTGATGGCTGATTGACTGCGTCAATTACTAAGGCGGGGCTTAGTGTTAGAAGGTGCAGAGTCTAACACTAACCCCCATTATTACCCCGGTACCCACCACCACCAGGGGTGCTGAGAAGAGCTGGGTACGATAGCATACTTGGGTGGCCGCAGGCTGGTATTATTAGGCTGGGAAAGGCCAGAAACAGTGGCCCTTCCCACCCTGGTAATGCTAGCCTGCTGCTGCTGTGTTCTATCTAGCTGGTTATGAAAAATGTTATAACCAGCCAGATACAACATAGCAGCAGGCTAGCATTACCAGAGTGGGAAGTGCCACTGTTTTTGGGCTTCCCAGCCTAATAATACTATACTGCGGCAGCCCAAGTGCGCTATCGTACCCGGCTATTCTCAGCACCCCTGGTGGCAGTGGGTACCGGGGTAATAATGCCCAACCATTACTACAGATGGTCGGGTACTGGATCGTACCCGTCTCTTCCCGGTACCCCTGGTGGCGGTGGGGACCGGTGTAATAATGGGGGGGTAGTGTTAGCCTCTGCACCGGCTAAAATTAAGCTTAGTAATGGGCGCTGTCAATCATCCAGTAGCTATTAATAAGGCGGTAGCAATAAAGTTTAGAAAAATACAAAGACAGAAAAAATATTCAATTTAAATACAAATTCCACACACAACCCTCATAAACCATTTTATTGAGAATAAAAAACGCTGTTATCGAAGTAGTACTTGAATGCGACATAGTCCAACAACAAAAATAATTAGTAACACATAAAAAAGCAAAACAGTAATTATTCTCACCTTTCCTGGGTCCAGCGCTGGAACCGCAATGTCAGCGAGCTGAGCCCTATATCTAAGCCTATCATGTGTGATACTGTCTGCTGAGCCACTGTATCTAATCCTATCATGTGTGATACTGTCTGCTGAGCCACTGTATCTAATACTATAATGTGTGATACTGTCTGCTGAGCCACTGTATCTAATCCCATCATGTATGATGCTGTCTGCTGGGCCTTATATCTAATCCTATCATGTGTGATACTGCCTACTGAGCCACTGTATCTAATCCTATCCATAGCTATAGGGTCATAGTGCTATATATATATATATATATATATATATATATATATATGCTGTCTCCTATATACACATATACATATACACACACACACATATTTTTTGGGGGGGTAAATGTATTGGGGCTATTTCCCCTGACGTTTCAAGACCTTAGTGACGCCCCTGGCTGCTAGTGCTGCATCGTTGGATTACTTAGGAGACACAGCGATGCAGCTGAAGGCTGAGGGCCATCAGCCATGAGAAGTTTGGGGGAGGGGGGGCAAGAAGAACCTTTGCATCAGGGCCAATTGAACCTTTGTCAATGGCATACTGTATGCTTATTAAATTCTTACTGAGGAAATTCGCTCACTTAGATGACACATGCTAAAAATTGCTCACTGAATTTCAGATTCTCATTCTCATTGACGCGATCTTGTGATACACATAGGGTTTGTGCTCATACTCCCATGGAAATCCTATGAGTATACGACTAATGACAATAGAAAGGAACCCACAATTCAATCTAAAGCAATCCTCTGGGCAGCCTTTCCACAAGTTTAGTTTAATGCATAAGTCCGATTAAATATCCAATGGGCTTCGAAGTGGACTTCAGCTCCTTTAAATGAATCTCCACCTTTTGAAACCATGTGAATTTTAAATCCCACATTTTGTTCTAGCTAATTTTATAATATGTCTCTAAACAAAGCTCCAAATCTCCTGCATAGCCAAAGTGGAGTGATCAAATTCTGACTGTCTGCAGTCACCACTAGAGGGAGTTTAGGAGATTACTGCAGACTGTTATGTTATTGAATTCAATGTTTGTTCTGTATGCAGTAAGCGCCTGAGCTTCTTTTAGATGTGGTTGCTGGGAGCCAGAATGTTATAATTCAATTCTATAGGAGAAATGTATTAATCTTTGGATGCCAATTATCTACCATAAAAAAAGTTGCAAAAAGGCCCAAAAATGTCAAATTGAGGGATAAATTGCGGCTTTTGGCCATTTTACGCTGCCCTTGAAATTTTTAAAAGGGCGTGGCTTAGCTAAAGGGGTGGTGAGATTTATGTAAATTATAGCAGAAATCAACACCTAGATTTTGCTATATGGGGTGTAGCAAGGTAGAGGCCCGTCCCAGGCCCCATACCTTGCCCCCACAATCAAACTGTCCCCCTTCCACATCGGATAATAAAAATAAAAATGGCAGTACATAGTATGTGACGCAGCACTTAGGACGTTAAGTGGTGAGATGCATATATAATGCCCTGACACTGATCAGCGTAAGTACCTGGTAAACGCTGTGTCCTGCAGTAAGAGCCTGAAAGAAGAAGCGGAGCATTGAGTGTTTTTTTAATTTCATGTGGATTGGGCACAGTCGAAGTCACGGTTGCACTTCCTGCGAATGTGATTGCTACGCCCCAAACGTAGCGCACGGCCAGCCGAAAGATACGAAAGAAGCGTTCATCTCTTAAGAAATGTGTTGCTTCTTACTCCATCAAACTGTTTATTAAGACTGGCGTAGGAAACGCTAGTCTTAATAAATCACCCCCTATGTATTTGCAGGGGATTCGGAGCTATGTGTGAGTTTTGACCCCTTTAAATATTTATAAAAGAAATTAATCAGCAAATAATTTTGTATCTAAGACAAATGGTGTTCAAGGGAGGAATTCTTCATGAATTCTTCTATCGTTTTCTTACAGTGGAATACTATAAAAGTCTAAATGTACTAAATAGTACTTTAGGGAATGGGTCTAATTACCTTTCCACCAAGAAATATGGAAACCATTATGGCTGAGGGCACAAGTGAAGTTCTAAGAACCATAGGTCAATACTATGGACTTATGGTGGAGTCACCAGGATCAACTCTAGTAACTTGCCTTGCACCCCCAGGCATACCACACAGCAGATATTGCTTGAGTCTACAGACTTATTGCCTCGACCATAGACCAGCTATGACTACATTATAATGTCTAACTATTTCTTTATTACGCTAATTCTAGGAGTTTTTCTGAATGTCTATTCCCGCTTTTAAGCAGATGATTGATAGGTGGAATATTTTTTTTTCTGTGCTGACCCGTCCAGACAAAACAATCCTCTCTGCCGCTACCAAAGCAGTTCCCAGTTCAGTCTTTTTATCACTATTCCTGAGGGATGCAAACAAAGTATTTGGTTTCCTTAGCATTTTCAGCACCTATGTCAATTAAAATAAGTCAGAGCTGATTTATGGGAGGGAGAACGGGAAAGCTATGTTTTGTACCACATAATTGTCCCTCCTGGCATCTGAAAACCTGATGCCATGCTAAATAGGAGTGATTAATAATTCAATACATTCATTTATTATTCGGGATAAATAATACATTATTGTAGAAACATTTTTCCTTTATGCCATTTGTTTAGTATTACAGGAATATAGAAAGTGAAGCACTTTCATCCATACACAGTGATATTTGGTTTTATGAAAAACAGAGGAGGGTGGTAGAGAAAAACAGAGGAGGTATTTGATGATCTCTGCGGGACGTGCGAGGTGGTGACCTCGGGGCAGAATAGTCTGGTGCCTGGAGATTATGATGGACCCTGTACAACACTATTTATGTAAAATATTCAACAAAGGGAAGCTGTGAATATCCGAAAGGCAAAAAAATCCAATGTAATCCTTATTTAATTGGACCACAAACTCCCATGTTGTCCAGTATGAAAATTGCATTTCTTTGGTTTATAATTTGTATTATAAAAGTCAACTATTTTCACTATTTATTTGCAAAATATAGTCTGCTTTTGCTGACTATAACCCTATATAATCAGTTGTATACATCACTAGTATCCAATATAATGAGTAGGAATGATGCATTCTCATTGTTACATAGTTACATAGTTACTACGATTGAAAAAAAAGACACGTCCAACAAGTTCAACCAATGGGTGGGCTCAAGGTAAGGGGGTAAGAATGGATAGAAAATTAATATCCGTCATTGATCTTTATTAAATTTGTAAGCTGCATTCTCAGTAATGTCACCTCTTTTTAATGAAAGGGAAGGCTGCTTTATAAGTAGGAATATAACTTTAGGGGGTGCCGAGGTTGTGGTTACCGCTGGACCCTGGAGTCTGCAGGGGCTCAAAAGATTTCTCTGCCCAATTTTAGGAGACCAGTAACATAAATGATGTGTGATAATTGGGGGCCCTGTAAAAGATTTTGCATTTGGGCCCAGGGACATCAAGTTACGCCTCTGATTATAACTGATGTCACTGATCTTTAGCGTATAAGTAGGCATCATCCTCAGTGATTGACTAAAGTGCCTGAGGAAGGTCAAGGTTTTGACCGAAATGTCGCACTGTCACTGGCTACAAATAAATAAATTATTTACTTGGATAAATAATTCCATATTGGTGTGCATAGTTCTTCTTTTCTCCATCCTCAGTGATGTCACTGGTCTGTAGTAATAGAATAGGCTGCTGTCTCAATGATGTCACTGGTCTCTAGTGAGTAAACAGTCTGCAATCTCAGTGTTTTCACCACTCTTTAGTGTATGGATATGTTACATTCCCAATGATGTCACCAGTCTCCAGTGAATGGACAGCCTGCATTCTCAGTGTTGTCTATGATCTTTAGTGAACATATATATTATATTCCTAGTGATGTCACCGGTTTCTAGTGAATGGACAGGTTGCATTCTCAGTGATGTCATTGGTTACTGGGGAATGGATAAGACACATTCTCAATTGTGTCACAGGTCTCTTGTGAGTAAATAGACTGCATTCTCAGTGATGTTATCGGCATCTTGTGAATAGATAGGCTGCATTCTAGTGACCGGGGTGTACCTACAGGAGGTGCAGAAGTAGAAGTCACAGCCAGACCTTGGTTCCTAAGGTGGCCCAGAGGCCCTTCTGCCACATAACAAGACTTATTATAAATGGCACATGGTAGGTAGGGGCCATGTTACAAATTTTTCATTGGGGCCCAGAAGCTCTCTGTTCAGGGATGTCACTGGTCTGTAGTGATTAGATAGGACACATTCTCAATGATATCACAGGTCTCTAGTGAGTAAATAGGCTGCAATCTCAGTGATGTACAGTGTGTCACTGGTCCCAAATTAATGGATAGACTGCATTCTCAATGAGGTCACAGATCTATAGTGAATAAATAGACTGCCTTCTCAATGAGGTCACATATCTCTAGTGAATAAACAGACTGCATTCTCAGTGATGTCACCGGTCACTAGTGAATGGATAGACTGCATTCTCAGTGATGTCACCGGTCTCTAGTGAATGGATAGACTGCATTCTCAGTGATATCACCGGTCTCTAGTGAGTACATAGACTGCATTCTCAGTGATGTCACCGGTCTCTAGTGAGTACATAGACTACATTCTCAGTGATGTCACCGGTCTCTAGTGAATGGATAGACTGCATTCTCAGTGATGTCACCGGTCTCTAATGAATAGATAGACTGCATTCTCAATGATGTCACAGATCTCTAGTGAGTAAATAGACTGCATTCTCAGTGATGTCATCGGTCTCTAGTGAATGGATAGATTGCATTCTCAGTGATGTCACCAGTCTCTAGTGAGTACATAGACTGCATTTTCAGTGATGTCACCGGTCTCTAGTGAATGGATAGACTGCATTCTCAGTGATGTCACCGGTCTGCAGTTACTGGATAAGCTGCATTCTCAATGATTTAAACAATCTGTAGGGAATGGATAGGTTAGGCCCCATGGACACGACCGTGCCCGTAATCACGGCCCGCGGATGCGGGCACGGCTGTCTGCTGACGGCCGCCCGCATTTTCTGGCCGCAAAACACACAAAACGAACATGCTCCATAATCCCCGGCCACAGTTCTACGGCACGGACACCTATCCATAGTGATATGGAAAGGTGTCCACGGCCAATAGAACTGAATGGTACCGTAAACGGTCATGTGCATGGGGCTTTACAGTTTTAGTACTTCCACTTTTTTTTTTATAGAGTATATTCAATATTAATATACTGTGTTAGTATAATAATAGTGGATACATTTGATTTTCATTCATTGCAGTTTTTTAAAATAATATATTTTCATTGCAATTTACAAGCCACAGATTTGTGTTAGATAGGTCAGATTAGATTACATAAATTTCCTGTAAAGATAATATGGAAAAAAATCTCTTTAACATCAAATGATATTCATATTGAGGTCTTATCATCCAAAATCATATAAATGTTAATATTAATGATTTTCTTTCCTTTATGCCTATCATTAAACTGTGAATATTGGTTTAAATTGCCAACATCCAATCTGACAGTTTATCTGTGGTACAATAAATATGCAAATCTTGTTGCTGGCGTGTCACTGGTTCCCGGGCGGATTCCTGAAACACCATTGATCTTCACCTTTCAGATTGTTGTGACACTTCTAGCTAGCTACAAGAGTTCGGAAAGAAAAAAATGGATGGAACTCAGACAGAACTGACCCTGATTGTCTTAAATGGGTTCGACGGCATCATTAGATTGTATGAGAATGAAACATCTCTCAGAATAGAGATTGCATAAAGAACCATTTTCAACAGACCGTTCCGTTGCCATAAAACATGTGAACATTACATTCTAATTTAGGTCAGACGCTTCTAGCCTCATTTTATGCTGTTGTATTGAACTATCTGTGTCATGGCTTCCTCTCCTTTATTTATTACTGTACTGAATCATGTCTGTAGTTTATTTTAAGATTCTAAAATCCTTTACAATGACAAGTTTGCTCTTGGTAGTTGCTTAGCTCCATGGACAATTTAGGAAGTTGTAATGAGGTCACTATATATATATATATATATATATATACACAGTACATACCAAAAGTGGTCCAAGAAAGGAACCCGGTGAACTGGCGACAGGGTCATGGGCTTCCAAGGCTCATTGATGCACTTGGGGAGCGAAGGCTCTGCTTTGATTCTACAAAAGAGCTAGTGTAGCAAAAATTGCTGAAAAAGCTACTGCTGGCTAGGATAGAAAGGTTTCAGAACAAACAGTGCATTGCAGCTTACTGCGTTTTGGGCTGTCTAGCCACAGAACAATCAGAGTACCCATGTTGACCCTTAACTACTGCCGAAAGCGCCTATAGTCAGGACATGAGATTCAGAACTGATCATGGAGCAATGGAAAAAAGTGGTCTGGTCGGATAAATCACGTTTTTTTTTTACAGCACGTGGATGGCTAGATGTAGGTGTGTCATTTACCTGGGAAAGAGATGGCACCAGGATGCATTATGAGAAGAAGACAAGACGGAGGAGGCAGTGTGATGCTCTGGGCAATGTTCTGCTGGGAAACTTTGTGTTCTGGCACTTATGTGGATGTTACATTGACACAAACCACCTACCTAAACATTGTTACAGACCAGGTACACCACTTCATGGCAATGGTATTTCCTAATGGCAGTGGCCTCTTTCAGCAGCATAATGCGTCCTACCACAGTGAAAGAAAGGGTTCAGGCATTGTTAGAAGAACATGACAAAGAGTTTGAGGTGTTCATTTGGCTTCCAAATTCCTCAGATCTCAATCTGATTGATCATCTGTGGGACGTGCTGGAAAAACAAGTCCAGTTTGATGAGGTACTACCTCACACTATACAGGACTTAAAGGATCTACTGCTAACGCCTTGGTGCCAGATACCACAAAACACCTTTAGGGGTGTTGTGGAGTCCATACGGCCTAGACGGCTAGAACTGTCTTGACAGTTAGACTTACACAATAAGTATATTTATACATTTTTAGGTCAGTGGCTCAGCTTGGGTTTGAGCATGTAGAACTCCAGATATGCCAATATGTCCTTGAACACTGATTCTTGAATGGGGAACTGGTGTTTAAGGGTGGTGTAGTTTGGTGATTATCTCCCGCCCCATCTCCTGGGCTCCATAGTAGTGGAAATGCCTGCTTCCTCCGTCTTGTCATTGTAAAGGATTATACCAATACGGTCACTAAATGTTGACTTGGTATGGTATGTTACATAATGGTTGGTTTGTTTTACACGACTAAGTAATTCAACTAATACATGACTCATAACCTATTGAACAGTTGCCAACTTTATAATACAGGTTTACTAAGTAGTATTCCTCACCCGTTGAATCAAGTTCAGTCGGTTCCAAATTATACTTTAACTTATATTGAGAAAAAGGGTATAAACAAAGGGTATAAACAATGCTAACACAAACAGCTGATCAATGGGTCATCAGCACCTCAAAACCACTGCTCTCTCCCACTCTCAATAATGTAAATTTAGGCAAAAAATTGAGCCAGAGAGTAACATTCCTCAAAAATAAAATATGTACAGTATATATTTTTTTATGTCACTGAACATCCCTAATGCCATTACTTTCTATATCTCCATGATCAGTATCTGTCTTGCAGACGTTTTAGCCATAGTCTTAACCAGGCCTATATCCTCTCAAGCAACAAAAGCCAGCATGTTGATCATGTGTCCGTAAATGGTTTTTGGGCTTTCTCAGGGTATCTTTCCTATATTACTTATTATCTTAGCAACAATAATTGCACTGAATGCTGCACTGGAGGCTAACGTCTATTCACTAAAATATCATACACCTCGGTATTCCTTAATGGCTGTTCAGTTGAATGTTCCACTTTATTAAACATAACTGTCAGCTTCCTAAAGACTACACAGGGAAAAATGCATCAAGTCTTAGTTTACTGTCATATTAATGCTGACATATTTTGAACATGCATTTCTCACCCCTTATAAATGTTCTCAGGATTTTTTTCTTCTTCCGTGTGCTGCACTTTCTAGCAATTTGCTGACTGTTTGCAGAGTATAGTGCAGCCTAGGAATAAAACTATCTGAATAATGCTGAAGTCGTCATGCATGGAAATCCACATTTTTACATTGATTCCCTGGCTAAAATATTCACCCCAACCTTCTCATAGGACTGCAATTCGGGGGATATGGTTTACATTCTCAAAGAGGGCATGGAGCTGGTATGTTTTCAATGTACAGTGTCTTCTAATACCTCTACCCTTGGTTTGCAAAATCTCCATCCACATCAAAGAGTGTGTGTACCTTTGATGGCACCTAAATTCTCAATTCCCAACTCTCATTCATATTTTTGGTCAGCTTTTAATGTATGGTCGATGTAGCCTTATAAAATCATGGTAACCCTTGAGATACAGTAGAGGTAGATGTGAAGACCCAGCACAGAAGAAAAAAATCATACCCAAGAGCTACGTACATCTGGCATTGGGAATCTGGACATGGTACAGTTTTGGTCTCTCCATCCATACAGCTGTGGCATGGCCAACATCTATGCCAGGTGGAAAAGCAAGCTACTAGATGTAGTAGAGATGATTTTGTCATTTATAGTAATTCAGAAGGCTTACTTGATGTCTTGTGGATAACCACAGATTAAATATTGTATCACCATGATTTGTGCAAACTCAACTCTACTATAACTGTAATATAAGAGCTCTCCTCTTCCTTCCAAAGCAAATCTTTCTTAAATATCTGTTCAATCCCTGCTGTTATTCTTCACGCAACTGGATTTTTTTAGATAAAGACAAGGTCCACAAGGTAACATTTATTTGTGACTTACAGGCCTAGTGGAGAAGAGATGTCAGACTTAATGAATTAACGTATCATTATTGAATATATCAGTCGTTCTTAAACACAGTGATACAATTTTATGACTGCGCAGAAAGCATCGAACTGCAAAGTAAGAGTCACAAGGTGTATGAACGTCTTGACTAATGTACTTTGCTCTGCTGTTTCCAATGTAGTCAATAGAGATGAGTAAATCAATTTGTTTCATCCAGGATTAGAGGTCTCATGCGTCCTGCTTTTTCCTGAAAATCCCTGTTTTTTTCCATTGTCATAACAACACAAATTCTGCATAGTTCAGATTGACAATGAATCCTAATTTAAATAATTAACAAAATGAAGATGCCATCAAAATATAACAACATATACTGAAGTATAAGAACTTGGTTTTGTTCTTAATACATAATTGGTGTAATAGAACCTGGAAGGTTTATATCAGGCTTTGGGAACCAGTGACTCCAGTAGTGAGTATTTAAATTGTGCCTGGTGATCAGGTCCAACTTTCCCAAGTAACAGCTGATATCACTGGGGTTACTTGCAGCCAGACATACATTTCCCTTGCAGTTTTTAAATGTAATACATGGACAACTTAATCCTATTGCCCTTCCTGGATGGCCCTTTCCAAACCTGGAAAGGCAATAGGGTCACCCTAAACAAGATATCCCCCTCTCTCCAGGTCTCATAGTAGCCATAGGAATACACATGGAATGGAACATGAGCAGTTGCTACATTGGAAATAATGTGAACTACAAAAGAAAAAAATGACTGCATTATAAAATAAAGTTGATCTATCAATTCTATCAAATATTTAATGAGAAAAAACACAGACAAAGCACAATGTAAGATGATTACAAATGTATTTAAAAAAAATCAATATCACATCAACTTACAAAGCCTTGCAGTCACCTGGTTGGGTAGATGTTAATATCTTAGCTACCGCTTACCAAAAGATTAGTAAGGCCCATATGAATCTCCATTGTGTGGCTAAAGAAAATCAATAAATACTGGAATGTATCAATAGTAGGCCGACTTCGAAACCACCACCCGCCTGTACTATAGAACAGCGATGGAGTGAGCTCTCTCCAAGGGGTTAAATCCGCAGCTAAGATTTTCCAATGAAGATTGATGAGACAGATAAGGATTAGCAAAACTTGACAGACAAAATCGATGAATGATATATCAACCTCCTATCAAAAGATGATGCACAATATATCAGAGGCATATAACAGCAAGCTATAGGGGCTGACATTTCTAAGAAAATCAATGCTGCATTGGGTCAAAGAGCTTCAGAGGGGACTTCACCCTATAACCTGTTATACAAGATTTTTTTTTCTGGTAAACAGGATATATATTTTTTTAATTCTAGAGGAGATTTTACACAATGTTAATATTTCTAACATGTGATTCAGACCCTAGATATGAAAGAATTATGACAATTCCCTGAAGATTCTTTCTTAGATGTGGCATCATTGTTGAGAACATTGAGAAAAAAGTCAACCGAAGGATTTCTCCGGCAATGCCCCAAAGAACGACAGCATTCTGTCAACATGGAAAGTAAATTCAGTCATTTAAGTGTTAACGATATGGACTCACCAAAGGACTGTTCTCTCTTCTCGTATCACATTCCGATGGTGCCAATTATGCAAATCATTATTATTCCTAAGACTAGATAGATTGGTTGACCAGTTGGCCACTCAGTCAATGAAAATCTGTTCTAGATCAAGTTAGTGGAGAAAACCAATGCATTTATGAAGAGATATGGTGGATATATGTTGCAAAAAGGATGTTATGTATCATAATGACCTTGACATTTCACCAACCACACCTCCCCAAAATGCTATCCCTATTTTTTTATTTGAATCTTAAGATTTTACTTCACCTTGATACTCAACGTAGCAGCAACTATAAGGCTGGGTTCACACGACCATGTTACGTCCGTAATGTACAGAACGTATTTCGGCCGGAAAACCCGGACCGAACACAGTGCAGGGAGCCGGGCTCCTAGCATCATAGTTATGTACGATGCCAGGAGTCCCTGCCTCGCTGCAGGACAACTGTCCCGTACTGTAATCATGATTACAGTACGGGACAGCAGTTCCACGCAGAGGCAAGGACTCCTAGCGTCGTACATCACTATGATGCTAGGAGCCCAGCTCCCTGCACTGTGTTCGGTCCGGGTCTTCCGGCCGAAATACGTTACGGACGTAACATGGTCGTGTGAACCCAGCCTAATGCTATTTATTTGATAAAACTATTTGGTTGCCTTTTTTACACAATTAAAGTGTAACTAAACTTTAAAAAAAAACTCTTGACATGTCATAATGATATGTCAGAAACTTTGATCGGTGGGAGTCCGAGCACTGAGACCCAATCCGAAGTGTCAGATGCCCTCAGGTCAGCGTTTTTCTGCTTCATTTCTGATTGGCTTTATTCGAAGCGGTGTACGGACTGAATAGAAAGTCTATGAGTCTGTACACCGCCCGCTCAGCTTTCCGAGGAAAGCCAATCAGAAACAAAGTGGCACAGTGCTCCCACTCGCGCTTCTGCTGCTGCGTTTTAGCGATCGGTGGGGGTCATAGTGCTCAGACCCCCACTGATTAAAACTTCTGACATGTTACTGTGACATGTCCAAAGTTTTTTAAAAGTTTAGTGATCCTTTAAATGGGTTGTCCTCCTCAGACCTCAGGAATCTCATTGCTGACAGAATGCCAATAAACACAAGCAGCTATCCATAGCATTCAGTGATTGCCCTGCCACAGTATTATCTTGATGTTATCCAGGAACAAAGCTGCCCCACTAAAGGAACCCCCAGTGATCATATGTAATCAAGTGATCCTTTATCCTGCAGTGCCACTACAGGTCAAATGAAGCATTACACCATATTAATTTACAATAATGGGCTGTGCGTGTAATGCATGGATTCACCAAAGGTTGAGATGCTGTTCATAGCCACTCTCAGCTCCATGCAATAGATGTGGGTCCTAAATGGAAGAATTCCCTCTCTATTAACTTAAAATTTCCTTACAGGGCATTTGAAAATGGATTTTTATAAACCAGACAGCCTCTTTAATTTTTAGTACTAGTTTTTGTCAAACAAGGGTTGGAAAATGTAATGATGATCATATAATAAATGTATAGACAACTATATGCTTCCAAGTGGAGTGCTTCCCGTCAGAGGAGCAGAACATGCAAATGGCGAACGCAGCAGTTCCGTTGCAACACGGACGGGGTGTCCGTAGTTTTACAAGAAACAATAGCGCAGCATGCTGCACTATTTTTTTCGGTAATTCCCGCCAGATCTGCATGCAGATGTGAACATCCCCATAGAGAATCTAAAATTATATATATATATGGGACTACTTTGTATGGAAAATGGTTTACAATTTTTGAGCCTTCTGGACTTGCCTGAGAAAGGGTTTGAGAACTTGATTGTGCAGTATAAATTTAGGTGGTCTGGCTAATAAAGTGGAAAGTTGCTTAAATGTCGGACAAACCCATCCGTTCTTCCATTTTCAGAATATTGTTACATGCATCCTACTAGACCAAAACACTTTTACTGGCACGTTTGGGCCTACAACAACCGTACAAACATAATTTTTCTTAGTTTTTGAAAAACCAACTAACTCCATCCTCCGAGCGTTCCCCCAGCAGGGAAGATTGTGAGAGATCAGATGAAAAATGCATTTCTCAATTAGTTCCCCATCCTACAAGCTTTTTCTCCTTGTTCCCTCTGATCCTTCCTGAGGAGTCTGTCTTCTCTTCTGTGTTCAGAAAAACAACACACAAGCCTTCTTTCGGATGTTTTGGGGCCGAAATAATCCTTCCTTTCACATAGTAATTGAAAAAGTAAATCCACTGGGCACAGAAAGATTATGAAAAGATTCACAAGCTGTCAGTAGTTTATTTTTTATTTTTTTCTTACTCTTCCCTATGATAGGAGATGGCGGAGTTGAAGAACAGATGGAATCATGCTCTGCTGTAGAACAATCAAACAGCCTGTGCAAATAAGCAGCATTTCAAGTTGTTGTTTTTGAAGGTGCATGAGGCTCAATTTAAAAACCGTTCACTCGATCTGAAATAATTGCAATGGCCCCTTTAAGATCTAAAGAATGATGACTATAGGAAAGCAGGGTACATGGATGACAAACAGAAACATACTCTGTACATATGATACACTGAATTTTGAGGATATTGTAAAATTCATGAGAATATAATGAATTAAATGGGATGGTCCTAGGATAAAAGATGAGGTTTAGGAAGATAGTGTCAAACACACACACACACACACACACACACGCGCACACACACACACACGCACACACACACACACAGACACACACACACGCACACACACATTTTTGCACAAAGGGGCAGTAGTATAGTAATTATTTTGTTTTTTACATAGGGAGCAGTATTATAGTAATTATATTTTTGTACATAGGGGTAGCATTATAGTAGTTATATTCTTGTGCGTAGAAGACAGTATTATAGTACTTATACACTTGTATATAGGGGGCAGTATTACAGTAGTTATATTCTTGTACATAGGGGACAGTATTATAGTTGTATTTCTATTGCATATAGGGGCAGTATTATAGTAGGTTTTTTGTATATAGGGGCAGCATTATATATAGTTCTATTCTTGTACATAGGGACAGTATTATAGTAGTTATATTCTTGTACATATTAGGTAGTATTATAGTAGTTATATTCTTGCACATAGGGGCAGTATTATAGTAGTTATATTCTTGTACATAGGGAGCAGTATTATAGTAGTTATATTCTTGTACATAGGAGGCAGTATTATAGTAATTATATTCTTGTATATAGGAGGTAGTATTATAGTAGTTATATTCTTGTATATAGGAGGCAGTATTATAGTAGTTATATTCCTGTACATAGGAGGCAGTATTATAGTAGTTATATTCTTGTATATAGGGAGCAGTATTATAGTAGTTATATACTTGTACATTGGGGCAGTATTATAGTATTTATATTCTTGTACATAGGGAGCAGTATTATAGTAGTTATATTCTTGTACATTGGGGACAGTATTATAGTAGTTATATTCTTGTACATAGGGGCAGTATTATAGTAGCTATATTCTTGTATATAGGTGGCAGTATTATAGTAGTTATATTCTTGTACATTGGGGACAGTATTATAGTAGTTATATTCTTGTACATAGGGGCAGTATTATAGTAGTTATATACTTGTACATTGGAGGCAGTATTATAGTAGTTATATACTTGTATATTGGGGGCAGTATTATAGTAGTTATATTCTTGTACATAGGAGGGAGTATTATAGTAGTTATATTCTTGTACATAGCTGGCAGTATTATAGTAGTTATATTTTTGTACATAGGGGCAGTATTATAGTAGTTATATTCTTGTTCGTAAGTGGCAGTATTTTAGTAATTATATTCTTGTATATAGGGAGCAGTATTAGGGTATGTTCACACGGCCTATTTACGGACGTAATTCGGGCGTTTTTGCCCCGAATTACGTCTGAAAATAGCGCCTCAATAGCGCTGACAAACATCTGCCCATTGAAAGCAATGGGCAGACGTTTGTCTGTTCACACGAGGCGTATATTTATGCGCCGCTGTCAAAAGACGGCGCGTAAATAGACGCCCGCGACAAAGAAGTGACCTGTCACTTCTTTGGCCGTAATTAGAGCCATTATTCATTGACTACAATGAATAGCAGCGCTAATTACGGCCATAATGGACGCGGCGTTCAAGCGCCTGCACATGCCGGTACGGCTGAAATTACGGGGATGTTTTCAGGCTGAAACATCCCCGTAATTTCAGCCGTAACGGACGCCCTCGTGTGAACATACCCTTATAGTAATTATATTCTTATACACAGGGGAAGTATTATAGTAGTTACATTCTTGTCGATAGGGGGCAGTATTATAGTAGTTACATTCTTGTTCATAGGGAGGACTATTATAATAGTTGTACTCTTTTCAATAAGGGACAGGATATTAGCTATTGTATTTGTCCATAGACTGTAGGTTTGTTTTTTTAAGTTATATTCTTAAGGAGAACTTATTACCAGTTTTGAGGCCTTAAAAGAGGGGAGGGGGAGGCCATTTTAAACATACATTAGATTCCCCTGTGCGGTGGTCGTAAATGCTACTCTCTGCTCTGTGTGACAACTGTAGAGCAATGACTCAGAAGAGAGGGGCGGGGCTTGAAGCATGCAGTGCAGGCGCACGTGCACATCAAGTCTTGCATAACTATTGAACAAGCAATAGAGTGATCATATCTCTTTACTTATTGTATATCATTTTTAATAAAAATCTTTTATGTTATCCCATTGCAAAGATTGCTCAAATTGTACATATTTGTCTGGTCATTGAGTTAAATAACAAATAACATCTATTATATCTACATAAAGCAAATGTTTAACTGTTCCTTTAAGTTACCATTGTGAAGCTTTTTCCCACCCCAGACACCTGTCTGTCGTATTGAGCATTAAACCAGATTGAATTAGTCGGATCTTTACAATTGTTATAAACCATAGATTTTTTTTCCCCCTGCCTTAATATGCAAACCTCATGGTCTATTAAAAAGCATTGATGCTTTGCTAAATCAGCATAAATTCTAAGTGCTAGTTCTGCGCAATGAATTTGGTAGCTATATGATCCATTTCACACTAAGAAAGTCATGAACACGTTCCTCTGCAGCGCAGTACTTTCAGTCTCAGGGGTGTGTCGCCGTACTTGCAAAAATATCACCAGTTATAAATTTTTTGTTTTTTCTAGGATTCAAGACTTTGCTATAGTTAACTTGAACTGTGTTGGACTGAGGTACAATGGGTGCACTCATCAGTTATGCAACCACAGGTCCACTCATTGCATTGTAAACACAGAGCACATATCATCAGTAAGGAGCTTATAAATTCCAAAATTGTAATAGCTTCAAGTAGATAGATCACCAACTGATCTGCAAGTGCGTTATCTATGCTGCACTTCATAGGCCATGTAATTGTTGGGCTTATTAAGTGTGTCAGTCTCTGGACCGACTGGAGGAGTATTGTCCTACAGTGAAACAGTCTAACCCTGTCACATCCGTTATATCATCAATTGCGAGATCTGTGCATACTGCCCACCATCTTCCACCCATGCTCTGAGTGATATTTCCACCTCATTCAGCCCTCAAAAAACAACTCAAGCCATTCTTCAGATGTTGATAACCTGATATCAGTTACGCTTTGTGAATGTGATCGAACAAGGGCCAGGGGGTGAAAACTATGACAAATGTTTTGACAGCTATATTGTGGTTGTCACTTCCCATTCCTAAAAAAATAAATGAAGAAGAACCGATCTCTGGTAAAAAAATGGTAGAATGGTAGCGCACCCAACAAGGTTAGACGTTGACTGAATAGGAATTCTGGCTGCAAAGTATCATGGATGATACAAAATTGATAAAGATTGAAAACATACGGATTATGAGTGCAATCCCTCCAGTCATATTGACCAATTTATCGATACATCTATTGCGTGCCTTAGCTCCAAAGACTGAGCTGGTCGATAGGTGGCCAATTACTTCATCAGTCTTGTATCTGCTTCATCTCTCACGTTTTTATATTCAGCTCCGATGTTATTTTCCAGTAAGTTTGTTTGTTCTTCAATCTAACTATAACATTCCCATTTCACGCCAATAACAATCAAAGGCAGCGTCGTACGCGCCAGCACTGAGGACAATTACCAGCAGTTAATGCTCCTCAAATCATTGGCAGCCTATCTCGTTCCCGTGTCTGACCTCCTCTATCTTCCTCATCTGCCTCTTTATGTCTTTATTACCTTGGCGCTCTCCTCATTACTTCACATGTTTGCATGCATTAACATTCATTTTCCTACTGGCTTCCACGCGCTAACTTATATCTAAGGCACCCATAAATTAGGCCTTATCGTCAGACTTTCTGCTGAAGATTCCCGGATTTTCTCCTCTCCGCTTAAAAGAAATTAAAACTAAAAATATCTTTATCAACTTTGCTGCTATTTACTGAGGTCATGGTGTTAATCTCTCCGTTTACTTTTTATACTCTGTGTTTCTCAGCGGAATTCCTCCCATTATAAATGGAAATAAATGTGTGCGTAGAGCTGAATGACCACCTTCAGATAACCTTAGAGAGCTGTATTGTAAACCCATCTCTGGATTTTATTTTATGCCCCTCTTAGCTTTTGTTTCCATTCTGGCCACTATGATTTTTTTCTATATTTCCACATATAATTCCAGTGTATTAAAATGTAAAACATTCAATGTTGCATGGGGCATTGTGGACCATGCTTGTTACATGTGTGGTGGACCATGTTTGTTATATGTGCCGTAGACCATGTCATGAGGCTCAATCTTAGAAGACTGAATTGCAAAGCATTATAAAAAAAAAGGAGCACCAGGAATGGATAATTTGATTAAAAAAACATACAATATAAGAGAAACATTTTATAATGACCAACTATGAGGTATCACTTGGACGGCTAGGATACTCGTAATGGTTCCATATTCTTTTTCTTCTGCAGGCTTGTATTGGTCGTTTAGGCCATATCAATCAGTCAATCAAACAATAAATTAACTCTCATTGGGTAGGGCTCCAAGGATATACAGCACTTGAGAGTTGCAGTAAAGTCTTGAGATCACCAGGACAGAACCTCAATGTTCATCATAATCGACCTTGCGTCCATTGTAAAGCCATTGCCAACTTTTTTTTCCATAGGAAAATATTAAAGTTGTATTGCAATCGTAGAAATCCACCAATTTTATATAGATTGTGTAGGACGCCACGGTGTCATAAAACCCTAGCCATAAAATTGCAAATACATAAAGTTGATGTAGTCAGTGACAATCATATTGCATAAAAAAATGTTGCAAAAAGGGGAGAGAACCTTCTCTACTACTTTTCTCATTAATTGTCTTTAAAGAATATAACAGCATGATATAGAGGTTCTTCTGTAAGAAATTGTAAGAGCTTGTATCCCTTTAAATATATATTATTTCTCTTTAATTCAGCTCTTGTCCTTTCATCTGTAACTTTATATGTGCTGTTTACCAATTCCCTAAAAGACTTGGGCCTCTATTTTTCCCCTCTACAGCTGCTGAGTCAGTCCTGAGAAGTAGGATCATGATCAGGGCATCATGCTTATCCACAACAAATAATGAGAGGGACATAAGGCAAAGATCTCCTCGCTATTAGCCAACCACTTCTGAAAATTACCTTTTTTATCAGATACAAACTGTCCTCATTTCCAAGGTGAATTTTATTTGGTCTTCAGCCATTATGTAAGATGTGCGCAGAATAAGGACGGAAGCTATTCAGAGTAGAGGCATAAATATCATATACACTTACATGGTTTACACTGATGTAAATATCAATCTACTGCTGTCCCCGGATAAACAAAGTTTGCAATGCAAATAAAATAGAGCAAGTACAGTTCCTGAATTTTCAGAGTTTGGCTCATTCCTCACTAGTTAAAATACATAATAAAAATAACATTGTTGCTTAATAAAAATGGGAAAACTGTCGAAAATTAAGACCTGTTCTACTGGTTAAGAGCAACTCCAGTCACAAATAAATGATTTTATATATTTGGATCCTTATTCTCTCTATAGATTCTTCTACATAGGGGGCAGTATTATAGTAGTTATATTCTTGTACATAGGAGGCAGCATTATAGTAGCTATATTCTTGTACATAGGAGGCAGTATTATAGTAGTTATATACTTGTACATAAGGGGTAGTATTATACTAGTTCTATTCTTGTACATAGGGGCAGTATTATAGTAGTTATATTCTTGTACATAGGGGGCAGTATTATAGTAGTTATATTCTTGTACATAGGGGCAGTATTATAGTAGTTATATTCTTGTGCATAGGGGGTAGTATTATAGTAGTTATGTTCTTGTACATAGGGGCCGTATTATAGTAGTTACATTCTTGTACGTAGGAGGCAGTATTATAGAAGTTATATTCTTTTACATAGAAGGCAGTATTATAGTAGTTATATTCCTGTACATATGGGGCCGTATTATAGTAGTTATATTCTTGTATATAGGGGGCAGTAATATAGTAGTTATATTCTTGTACATAGAAGGCAGTATTATAGTAGTTATATTCTTGTACATAGGGGCAGTATTATAGTCGTTATATTCTTGTACATAGGGGCATTATTATAGAAGTTATATTCTTGTACATAGGGAGCAGTATTATAGTAGTTATATTGTTGTACAAATGGGCAGTATTATAGTATTTATATTCTTGTACATAGGAGGCAGTATTATAGTAGTTATATAGTTGTACATATGGGGCAGTATTATAGTAGTTATATACTTGTACATAGGAAGCAGTATTATAGTAGTTATATACTTGTACATAGGGGCAGTATTATAGTAGTTATATTCTTGTATATAGGGTGCAGTATTACAGTAGTTATATTCTTGTACATTGGAGCAGTATTATAGTAGTTATATTCTTGTACATAGGGGCAGTATTATAGTAGTTATATTCTTGAACATATGGGGCAGTATTATAGTAGTTATATTCTTGTACATAGGAGGCAGTATTATAGTAGTTATATCCTTGTACATAGGGGCAGTATTATAGTAGTAATATAGTTGTACATATGGGCAGTATTACAGTAGTTATATTCTTGTACATAGGGGCAGTATTATAGTAGCTATATACGTGTACATAGGAAGCTGTATTATAGTAGTTATATTCTTGTATGTAGAAGGCAGTATTATAGTGGTTATATTCTTTTACATAGAGGGCAGTATTATAGTAGTAATATTCTTGTACGTAGGGGACAGTATTATAGTAGTTATATTATTGTACATAGGGGGCAGTATTATAGTAGTTATATTCTTGTATATAGGAGACAGTAGTAGAGTAGTTATGTTCTTGTACATAGGAGGCAGTATTATAGTAGTTATGTTCTTGTATATAGGGGGCAGTATTATAATAGTTATATTCTTGTACATAGGGGGCAGTATTATAATAGTTATATTCTTGTACCTAGGGGACAGTATTATGGTAGTTGCAGTATATTGCATACTACAGATGGCAGTATTAGAGTAGTTTTGTTCTTTTCTATAAGTGGAAGTACTAGAAAAAATAGATTTTTGTCTATAGGTGTTAGTATTGGAAGCCAGAAGGAATGACTAGTATAACCCTACATGCAGATTGTTAGTCCTTTCTATGTATGTATGTATGTATGTATGTATGTATGTATGTATGTATGTATGTATGTATGTATGTATGCCTTAGCGGTGTTCACATAAAAGACACTTAGGCACCTGCACCAGATGCCATATAGTTATTACTTTTAAGGAAAAGTGTCTTTGAGGTAAATGAGAGGCAATGTTGCCATGAGTAATAATCAGGGGACTTTCTTCACAAAATGGCTGCATGTGCCACATGCGAACATTGATTACACTTTCTACATTATCAGTACAGAATAATCCTGAGCGTCAAGTCTGTGGCAGAGCCGCGCTCAATGATGTAGTGACTGTGCAAGTAATTGTATTTTCTCTATCTTCCATCTGTTTTGTTTCTTTTTTAATTTCCTGGTGAATAAGTAACCTTGTTCTCTGAAATCTTTCATACTTTATTTCGCCACTGGCTACGAAAAAAATTGGGAGAGAAAGGCTCGTATGGGATACTTTTTTTCATTCAGTAATTCTGAGTGCCAATGAATTCCTTTAAGAGATAGCAGATGGTGCTCTTACCCAAGTTTAACCCTTCATGTGAATCATTAATATACATTTGTAGTTGCTAAAGGTAATTTTACAGGATAGGGGGTCAGTGCCAAGCATAGTACAGCAATAGAAGGCTTTACTTTGTATTGAAAAATTTGACCCATCGCTCAATACTCCTTTAGAGCAAGCCTAAGGAAGTGTTGGCTCTTGAGCAAAACATTGTGTGGGGTTCTTCTCCTTTTTTTTTTTTTGAGGAAATAGGGAATAGCTAAAAAAAAGCTAAAACTTCAGACATTTCAGCTAAAATATTATACATGGAAGGACCATTACCACAATGTACTGCGGTGTGTAGTTTTCTTTATGGAGCGGTGGTTAGGCATGTGCGGTGACACTCCATAAAAATCTATGGGAGAATCTGAAACAATCAAGTGAGAGTGTCCCAGTCCCTCGGTGACGTGAGGCTTTCAATAGTTGAACCCCACTGAGCTAACATTCATCTCCTATCCCATAGATAGGTGATAAATGTTAACGGCTTGAATACCCTTTAAAACTTTTTGTGTTTCATTAATGAACCTAGGTATTGCTTTCTGAAGATATGGGCTCCATACATGCACTATAGTAGCTCTGTCATGTTGGACTGATGATCCCTCAGTAAGAACACTGTGGTCTCATGCCAGATTGTACCAATTCTCTTCGCACAGGGGATATTAACCCAACCATAGCTTTATTTTCTCACAGACCAAAACATTGAGCAACAAACTTACACATTTAAATGCATCATTTTTTTCCCCAGCAAGACTGCCATGGTTGAGATTGTCGACTGCAGCCCCAGGCAACTGACTTTGTGACCTTGATGTGCCAGGCAAGAAGGCTGGATGTTGGGAACGTATAAGAGACTGCACGGCATTGAGCAATGAGAGATAATCTGAGCTGACAGACACCACTGATATAAAGAACATTACAGAAATACAACATGAAATCACAGGAGGTAAGGTCTTGGGATGGCAAGTTGGAACTACACGAAAGACTGTTATCTGCAAGCACAACTGTCTGCAAATATCAACCAGCCTAATATATGCATAACCTCTGGGGATGTGATGTGATATATATATATATATATATCTCACATGCCTCTATATGCACTGCAGCATGTGACTATTGATAGTTTACCCATCAAGGGGTTGTCCTGTTTATAGAGGGTAGGTCTCCCTCTTTTAGCCAAAGTACAGCACCGATACAGGTGGACACAGGGCTTCTGTAAATAGGATGCAGATCTGTAGTTTGTCACAAACTACTTTCCAAGGACTGAACACGACAGCAACCCAAAAAATCCAACATGGCAGATCGACCTATCCAGATAGCTGTCTTCGGTTTGTTCCTGTCACGCTCGTTTTTGTCATGAAAAAGTGACAGCAGAAAATGGTCTAAATCCGCCTTTTGGCTGTCCAAGGTCTCTAGTGTATGATAAGTTTGAGGGCTTGTCCACACACAACGGAATTGCTGCATAGAATTTCTGCAGCAATTCCGTTGAAAGTATCAGATTTTCCGCTGCGGCAAAAACGCACCGTTTCCTGCGTTATTTATGGCAGAAAATGGTTAGTATTTTGCTGCGTTTTTCACAATGCTGGGAGATGGGGACATCTCCTTAGAAAACCGCAGCAATTCAGTTCACTTTCCATAACAGGAATTGACATGCTGCGGTCCAAATATTACGCACCGCAGTTCAATTTCTGCACCAAATTTTTACGCAGAGTGAGGATGAGATTTGTTAAATCTCATCCACTATGCTGCTACTGTATTCTGCTGTGTTTTTTCCGTCCGCAATTCCGGACTAAAAAACGCAGCAATTCCGCAGCGTGTGGACGAGCCCTAAGGCTAAATCTAAATGAACACTTGTGACACTTGAACTAAGTGTGTGCTATCATGCACAGTGGCATAGCTATAGGGGTCGCAACGGTTGCAACTGTGACCGGGCCTCTAAGCCTGGGGGGCCCGCAGGGCACCCGCTGCCACACAGCGATTACCGCGTTGGTCCCGATTCCAACTGAATCTGCTTCTGAAGGACGCACATTCAGTTGAGTTTACTGTCAGTCACGATGGGAACGGGGATAGGTAAGTAATTATGTTATTATTTTTCTATTAGGTACATACATATGGGGGCATTATACTGGGTATGGGAGGGGGGGCATTATACTGGGTACGTATGCAAAATGTGTACGTATAACTATGGTGGTCGACATAAGAATTTATATGTTCCAGGGAATTTTTTCTTTTAATAGAATTTGGAATATCACATTTTTAGGAATGGCCCTTATGGGTCCAGCAACCTTTTATTTACAAAGACTTTTGCCGTTTAATGTTTGCAAATGGGAGTAATCAGCTAAGTAGCAAACACATTAAAATGTGATGATGCGCGTATAGTACCATTAATATTGTAAAAAAAAAAATACATCAATTTTGTATCTGTTGTGTTCTTGACATTCCAGCTGCCAGAATCTATATAAAAAAATCAGAAGATTTGGTTTTGCAAGAGAATTTGCACTTACAGTAGTTCTAATGCATTGTGCTACACACATCCGGCATCCTGTCTCCGTGTCTATTTGCTTTATTTTGCGCTGAGATTATTTCTATGTATAATTGGATGTTGGTTTACAACGCACTGCGGGGTGTAGCTTGTTTACAAATATCATCTGAAATATGAATCGCAAATGATTTTCTATGTTGGAGTGTTCCTGCTAGACTATTACATTCTCAATCCAGCTGAACGAGGTCTGGGCTACACTCATGTTCCCCATCCCTCATAATCATTTGTGATATCCTTCATTTATTACAGTTACGCTATGCAAATAAAGGCACATGCTAATATTATAGAGCATTAAATCACCAAAATTTCCTCCAGTAAATATTGATCCTTGAGTCGTCGTCTTCTGTTCATTTTTTTAAAATAATTTTCAGCGGTTCCTTAGTTATTTCTGTTTACGGATAGTTAATGCTAATTTGCATTAAAATGGGCATTTCTGGGTTGTTTTCGGGCTTGTTCCCGGGAGGGGCTAAAACTGTACCACACTTTTGGATTAAAATGTTGGTAACTACGCATGCAAAGCTATTTGAGTAGTAGTATTTAGGCAGATTTGCCCTCTAAAGGTCTAACAAAAATAGATTTATCTATCCCAATCTGAGCTATAATTGCGGCCACAATACCTGGAGTTCTGAGTGACAAATATTCTAGTTACGCTAGAGCAGGAATGTATCAATAAAAAAACTTGCAACAAAAATTCAAACAACACTTGCCCACTGCCTTATTTCATTGGGGAGCCCCGAGGACAGGATTTCTGGCAACATTTTGCTCCACCATCCGCACCTGTAGCCTCCGTCTGACCAATGATAGAAATTTATGGTTGTTATATGACCGCACAGTCCTCTTCAGCACTATGATCAGTTCAAAATATGACGAAAAAGGTAAACATGACCAGAAAAAGGATTGAATTGGAGTGGACACCAGGAGTTTAACCTCTAGACCAACAGCAATGTCTCCACTTACCCCCTTACTGCCCTAGACCACCAGGATCTAAAACCAACTCATTAATACCATCTAATTACCCCCGCACCCAAGGCCAGATTATTGGGAAGACCAGCTAATAGAAGCAGAACACCAGCCATGCATGATTCTTACATTTTTGTAAAACTGCAACAAAGAAATAGCAGTTTTGGGAAAATCAAAGCACAACTTCTTTTTTTGCCTTGATTTGACAAAAATTATGCTAAAACTGCAAGGGAGCAAGATCTTAAGTGACATCACAGTCCACATATAAGGTCCTGCACCCATGCACCTCAGAGGAGGAAGGTTTATTTAGTGTGTGTGTGTGTGTGTGTGTGTGTGTGTGTGTGTGTGTGTGTGTGTGTGTGTGTGTGTGGTGTTTATGTATCAAGGCCGTACTGGCAATCTGGCAGAACTAGAAAAATACAGATGGGCTGGTGCTCAGTGGGCCTCAAGTCCGCCACCCACACTGACCTTTTACTTACCGATTTTTGCTCCACTTCATCTTTGGGCACCACCACACTAGGTCCTGATGGCATCCAGCAGTGGTTTAGGGACCTAGTGAGGTGGTGCCTTGAGGTGTAAAGGACCGAAGAGCGATAAGTAAATGGAAGAGTCTGGTCTGGGTTCTGACTTGATTCTTGGTTTGGTCTGGGGTCAGATTTAATTGTGCAGTCTGAATTAAAGGTGAGGTCTGGTCTGGGGTCTGGATTAATTGTAGGTTCTAGTTTGAGGGCTAAATTTATTTAGAGGTCTGGATTATTTTTGGGATTCAGGCTGGGGTCTGGATTAATTTTGGAGTCTGAATTTATTTAGAGGTCTGGGGTCCTAATAAATTTCAGGGGGCGGCACGAGATGACCAGCTTTAACAAAAACATAATTTTGTAATACTCTGTCATGAGGTGTCTATGTGAAATGTGTCTTTGTGTGGCCACCCAGTGCTTGTAATATCAGTTGCACCCTGTCAAGGGTTTTCCTAGAATGCCGTGATATTGTATGGAATTTGTTTAATGAGAAATTATGATCCCTAACCAAATTCAAGCGACGGTAAGGGTGGACACATCTGTAGTCTGCTTGATAACAGTTTCCATGTCCCAACCAGGATTAAATATTTCCTGGCTATAGAGTCAATAATATCCAAGGTAGAGCATTTCTTTAAATAATGCACCTCTTTTACCAGTGCAGTATTTATAGTGGGTGCAAAGATTGCAGTTACACTGAGACCCTGGAGCAGTAGTAGTATATATGTCTGGTACACCCTAAGGAGTATTACCACAATAGGCATTTATGGCATGTCCCAAAGGTAAATGTCTGACAGGTGGGGGTCCAACCACTGGGTCCCTCACCTACTGGGAGAAGTCAGAATTGGTCGCAATGTAAAGGAGAAGCGGTTGAGAGGCAGCTACCCAAATGCATGGCTTTTTCCATTACTCCCCTGTGTGCTCCATCTGAATACGTTCATATATCTTTATATGGACATTATTCAGCCTTACTTGGATAATATAGTGATATATTATACAGGATATTATGCACAGAAAAATAATAAAACTCTATTATATAAAAAAAGATGACGCCCAGTAAATGTCACCCGGGTCTTCCATAATACAGTGGCGCAAATGCATAGAACCATTTCCACTACAATAATGAACCACTCTGACAGATCCTTAAACATGAACCTGATAGTATTTACATGAATCTGCTGGATCCGGCCCCGGCACGTATGAGAGCATCGCTGCATGCTACTCGAGCCTATGCCGGCTGCACCCCACCATCCTGCCTGGTTGTGTCTGAATTTAAATAAGGCCGTTTTGCATATTTCCTCTGAAAATAGATTTCACTCCCTCCCACTGAGCCAAAGAAATTTACCTTAATCAACATCTCTGACTACGTTCCCACACTTGTTATGTGCATAAATAGAGCGGGTCATGAAGGTTGCCAATGGGATTTTTGTAGTTGTTAAAGCAGAAATAAAAACTCACTTTTTTTAGGGGAAAAAATAGAAAGAAATATCCAAATCTGATTAAAATTCCTTGAATTAAATGAAATCCCCCCACTTCCGAATCTCAGCCACCAATCATATAAAACCGTTAAGACGAGGATGCTCATTTTCGAAATAGAATGCAGGTTTCTGCACCAGACAATCTTCCTTTATCATACAGCAATATTATTTTAATTTTCTGTCACAGAACATAAAAAATATGAAAAAAATAAAATAGACGAGAACGAAGAGTGAAAATGCAGAATACATTCAGGTGCTGTGGGTTTTTGTTAAAGGGATTGTCTCACGAAGACAACTCCTGTCTATATGACCTATTAAGACACATGGAAATTAAAGGGGGTATCCCCCACTTGGCACCACACTCTATGAGCCAGAACTATGAGTCCACCTATGGTGGACATGGAGGGTCATTCATCTTAATAATCACCATGTTTTACTACAATTCACCTGCAGTGGCCACTGCAAAAGAAATGTATAGCTGGCCGAGGCTTCAATCGGCAAAATCAGCTGTTTGCTAGGAGTGATGGAAGATGGAGCTGCCTATTATTAGATTGGCTGCTGTCTGTAATGAGACAACCCCTTTAAAGCAGTATATATATATATAAAAAATAGTCCAAATACAATGTCAGCCGCAGGTGGGTGCCGACCTCCCCAGGTCAGGGCTAACAGACCTGCTGTAGTAGAATCCAAAAATCAGGCAGCACTCCAAGGTATAAGCAAGTTAGAAAAAGGTGCTTTATTGGTCCATATACACACAACGTTTCAGCTCAACACAGAGAAAGGCTCCTGTGTTGAGCTGAAACGTCGTGTGTATATGGACCAATAAAGCACCTTTTTCTACCTTGCTTATACCTTGGAGTGCTGCCTGATTTTTGGATTCTTCTATATATATATATATATATATATATATATATATATACATACACACACAGCACACAAGAAAATGGCGAAAGCACACTGCTGACACCAATTCCACCTAAGCCACTGACTATAAATAAACATGCATTACTGCTAAATCTGCTTACAATAGGGAGGTTCTTAGCGCACATTTTGATCAAATTGTGTGAGTCCACCTGCCGAAAGCAGCATATATATATATATATATATATATATATATATATATATTATTCTTATAATTATATAATGCTTTAATTACGTATAGAATTAGGTATAGCTTAGCTGCACTCATTCACCCACAATGCAACACTGGCTGCTGCTTTGGTAAATGCAACCATAGAGAACTAAGGGTCTTGGGATAATTAAAAAAATAAAATATTAAAACTTATATATATATATATCACTGTACCTGGAGAGGGTTTTGTTTTTTTTGCACTATTCTGTTGGCTGGATTTTGTATTGCTTCTTTTATTTTCAGGACCTGCTTTCTCTGACAAACTGTTGTTGGGGCTGCAGGTTTAGAGTTATGTGGGTTTTCCCTCTAAAGCTTCTCTAGGCCTTTCCTTCTCTTCTCTTACAGCTCTAGACTGGTATAAGTTATACATCTTCTTGTATATTGTGTTATGTACTAAGCTGGCATACCCTGGGTATCTTCTGGTATATAATTATATATAGAGCTGGTATAAATTATACATCTTCTTGTATATTGTGTTATGGAGCATGCTGTTATAACATGGGCATCTTCTGTATATAATTCTATATGTACAGCTGGTATAAGTTATACATCTTCTTGAATATAGTGACGTGGACCATGCTGGTATAACCTGTGCATCTTCTGGTACAAATTCAATAAAATATTGCAACATACTAGCAAAACCCTTGACAGCCTGCAATTCACATCACAACGACTGCTATTCACATATAGACACATATTGCATAGACATCTTTTAACAAGGTATTGAAAAATCATGTTTTTTTCCAAAGCTGGTAATTTCACGCCACATGTTGAAGGATATGTTGAGATTAGAGGAAAGGTAAAGAAGGATACACCTATATGTAAATATATTTGTACAACTGGTATAAGTTAGGGTATACATCTTCTGTTCTATTAACTTGTCTATCTGTAAAGTATATATTTATAGATATAACTTAAATTTACACAAAATTTTCTCAGCATGCTGTTAGGGTATGTTCACACGCTTAACAAAAAAGTCTGAAAATACGGAGCTGTTTTCAAGGGAAAAAAGTTCCTGATTTTCAGACGTTTTTTAAGCCACTCGCGATTTTCGCTGCGTTTTTTACGGCCGTTTTTGGAGCTGTTTTCTATAGAATCTATGAAAGATGGCTCTAAAAATGTCCCAAGAAGTGACCTACACTTCTCTTTCGCGTCCGTTTTTTTACGCGGCCGTTTTTCAAAACGGCCGCGTAAAAAAACTGCCCGTCGGAACAGAATGCTGTTTTTCCCCATTGAAATCAATGAGCAGATGTTTGGAGGCGTTCTGCTTCCGATCTCCCGGCCATTTTTTGGCCGTTTACGGCCCGAAATACGGCCGAAAATAGGCCGTGTAAACATACCCTAACTGTGTAGTATTTATTAAACCGTGAACAATTAGGGTCTCCATTTCTTGCAAGCAGTTTATTTCCAGCTATTACAATTGCATGAAGCCATAATAATCCAGATGTCTGCACCTTCATCAGATATAAAAACACAACTTGCCAAATACAAGAACTGCATTTCAAGAATCTAGCAATAAATTATATGACAAAATATGGAAGTAAAATTCATGATCCCACCATTCAGTAACAAATAAACATTGAGTTGAATCTTTGCTTGTGTATCACCAATCCTCTGACATAGGTATATTACATATTAAATATTCCATTTACAATCAGTATCAGCCTGGAAAGGGAGAGCAGCGGATTCCTAAAGGCTGCTCTCCTAGGGCCTTTAGCAGAATACAGGCCTTAGTCAATGCTGAGAGCAGAGGGGCAGTTGCAATGTGCTGATGGCCTCTTTTAACAGCCTCCACTCTCTAATGACAGAATATGGACCGCCATATATATGATGCTTGGAGAGAAGCTGCATAGACCTCAACTTAAAATAGTGATTAGAACAATAGACATATATTAAACTACTGATAATGTCTATTATAAAGTGATTTATTATATTTACATACCTGTTGTGTACTATATGATATCGTATATGTCGTTATCTTTTTTTGTATTCATTAGATAATGTACATCCTAACTGCCAAAATAAATGCTTGCATTATATAGGCAACATCAAGGTGCATTCAAATTATTTTTTGGAATTTCTTTATGATTAAAGAGGTTTTCTCATAAAGCAATGCTTTTTAAATAGAAGCTTTCACATGGGTAGGCTTTTTTAATCCCCGGGAATCAGCTGCTATCTCCAGTCACTGCAGGGGAAATGTAGCATTAGGCGACCTTGACTCGGCAGTGGCAAGAAATTCAGTAGGTTTTTATTTCTTGCCACTGTCGGGTTGCGGCAACCCGTTGGTCAATTATTTGCGATGGACACAGGGGCACGTAGCGATCTTTGGTCACGCAAACATTGTCACGACCAAAGTCGTCATCAGGGGCGTAACTAGGAAAGACTGGGCCCCATAGCAAACTTTTGACTGGGCCCCCCCCCCTGGGTATCACACAAACCCCCCAGTAGATAGTTCCTCCCTATAGATTCCGCCACACAGCACCCCCTATAGATGGCACCAAACAGCCCCCTGTAGATAACGCCATACACAGCCCCTTGTAGATTGCGCCATACACAGCCCCCTGTAGATAACGCCTTACAGCCCCCTGTAGATAATGCCATACAGCCCTTACCCTGTAGATAACGCCACACAGCCCCCTGTAGATAACGCCACACAGCCCCCTGTAGATAACGCCACACAGCTCCCTGTAGATAACGCCACACAGCCCCCTGTAGATAATGCCACACAGCCCCTGTAGATAACGCCATACAGCCCCCTGTAGATAACGCCATACAACCCCAAATCACCCCTGTAGATGACGCCATACAGCCCCCTTTAGATAACGCCATACAGCCCCCCTGTAGATAACGCCATACAGCCCCCCTGTAGATAACACCATACAGCCCCCCCCCCACAAAAAAAACAGCCTATAGTGTGTCCTACAAAAGAGATGTATCCCCTATCCACAGGATAGGGGATACATGTGTGATCGCTGGCAGCGATAAGGAGAACAGCGGACCGAAAGTCCCCCGAAGTCCTCCATGACAAACCTCGGACTTCCGGGGTCAGTGCAGTTCAATAAAAATGAAAGGAGCACTGGTCACGCATGCGCACAAGCGCGACCGGTGCACAAGTCATTTCTATGGAGCTGCCGACAGACCCCGGAAGTCTGAGGTTTGTCATGGAGAACTTCGGGGGACTTTCGGTCCCCCGTTCTCCTTATCGCTGGGCGTCCCAGCGATCCCACATTTATCCCCTATCCTGTGGATAGGGGATGCATGTCTTTTGTAGGAACAACCCCTTCAGTGGCGTCGTGCTGTAGCAGCCGTAGCGGCTGCTAGCGGAGCATCCGGCCATGGGGGGAGGCCCGTGCCGGCGGGTGGCACGGGCCCCCTCATGCTGCGGGTCCCGTAGCAGCCGCTACGGCTGCTATAGCGGTAGTTACGTCACTGGTCGCCATGTAGCCCTAGCCTTAAATGTTAGCTCTTCAAGTGATTGGCTGACCATGTAATGTCTGGATGGGCCAAGTCTGCAATAGATTCCAAGTGAGGTACTCCCATGTATAGTGTCCAAAATCCTTAAATGAGCAAAATGACTGTAGAGACAAATGAAACAACACTTTTACATTTTATTTATGTATCTTAAATTTAAATATAATTTTAGTCCCTATGATCGACGTATAAGTTGTTAAGGCCCAAAATTGACACATTAGCCTAGCAGGCTAAGGCCAAATCATTCTTGGAGCTGATCCTGATAATACAAGTAAAAATATGTATTTTAGAACACAGGAGTAATGAGAGAAGATCCAACTGCACCAGTTTAGTTGTTATAGCATTAGTTTTCAATAAGGCTCTAGTATCTATAATAGAAAAGTATTAGCTTGTACCGATTTACACACCATAAAACAGAAAGAAGTGAGCTGCTGTCAATGACAGCCATAAAGCAGAAAGGAGTGAGCTGCTGACAATGACAGCCGGTCCATTCACTCTTTCCTGGATTGATCTACTACAATAGAAATTAGTACAAAATAGGAAAGTTCCATGTGATGAGCCTGTGATATTAGCATGAAAAAAAACATTTTATTTAACTTTAGTCAATTGTGCAATGTCTTGCCCTGAACTACTTTAATCTGCACTTTAACAACCAGTGGTCTGCAACCTGTCGGTCTTCCCTCCAGCTGCTTGGAACTAGCATGACCATGACCAAGTCCTAGCATGACCATTGATGTAGACAATTCTTCTAGCATTTAATATGTAGAAAATAAAGAAACAGCAGAGCCGGGTTTATAATATGACACAAGTCCTCTAAAGATCCTCCATATTCCACCTGACCTATAAAGATCTGAACATTGTTTTGTAGTTTCACAACAGCTGGAGGCCCACAGGTTGCACACTATTGGTTTAGACCATTTGTGTAGCATTAATGGGTAAGAAATAATGATGCAGCAGCATCAAGTTAGTCATGTGGCACAATTATTCCGAAGCTTCTCCTTATTCCACCCATTCGATAAAGATCTGAGTATTACTTTGTTATGAAATATTTCTTTATAATGTGCTTTTATATGTGGGTATATACAAGCTGTATATTTTCTGTCTCTAGAAGCAAAGAAAATAGCTAGTACTGACCTAAATACAGATATTATTGATCCGAGTGTCTCAAATTAACATGAAAATGCACAGTGTACAATGCCCGATACTCTTATATGTTTTAGTTGTACGAGAAATGATCGAACAGCACACAACTAGGGTATAACAATGGGGACATCAAACATAGAGAAGAAATATCATCAAAAATGTGCATATCCTTTGCCTTACTTCAAAAAGACAACAAGACATCATAAATCTCCCAGACTAACGACCAACATCACGGGAACTTCAATAACTAGATTCTCTGCACGCTGAAACAAAGACCACTATTTTATGATTATTTTTATTGACTTTTCAAACTCAAATTTTCTTCAGTGTTCTTCAGAATAAAGTATGATAAAGGAGTGATGAAAAATAAAAAAATAAAGTGCATTTGTTGTATCCGTATTCTGTATTACGATCAGTGAATGATGATTGTATAACTTCTAAGTCAATGTTGTCTCCCCTGAGTTTAGTATGTCAAGTGGTGGTCAGAAAGAAGTCATGTCTGTAAAATACTGACGTCAACGCCTAGAATAGAAAACAGCCACCATTGAGACCATGTTTATTGACTTTCCTTGGTTGGTATAGACTATCAAACACTCATTCACTCTGCTGACTTAACAGCTATCTCAGGACATGTATACAGTTGAATACTATGGATGTTCTTCCTCCTCCACCTATTAGCACCACAGTGCTCACATCAGACGCTGTGATGCTGCACCTATACTAGAGTTGGGCTTCCCTTGGGCCCAGGCTGACGCCGGGTCTCTCCTCCTTCCTTCCTCCTTCCACCAACCACAATGCCCTGGCTAGCGGCAATAACAGGACAGAGAAAAGCAAGTGCGAAAGATAAAGGGAGCATTCCCTCTCCCCACAAGACGACTGGCCTGTGACACAGCTGATACATTTCCAGTGTTATCCCACGCTGAGGGATTGGTGGTTCTGATTACTGCAGGGAATTGCACATGTGGAGATAAGATCCGCCATGCCGCCCTGCACAACGCATTGGCTCTGCTCATCTATAACCTAGGATTTGGGAAACACAATCACCATGTCCCATGCAGGTCAGTGTGTTACGGGTGGTTCCGATGAATCACAGAGGGTTGCAATTTCAACAGATTTTATTTGAGCAAGTGGCGCGACTACCAGAGGGTTCCTCGAAACAGATTGATCTCTTCCTCTGCCGGAGTTCCCATTCAGTTGGGTTGCGCCAAAGTTACGAAGGCTCTGCAGTCCGTACCAACTGTGCCGCTATGGGTTACTGAGGGGCTACACTCTACCACACAGCTTACCCTGCCATGCCTAGGGTGCACCGATCACTTTGAAGATGGAATACTCCATGGGTCACGGTGGCCTCTAAACCAGTACCTTCACGGATCCCAACTCTCACCACTTTGTATGTGTAACGTGCACATTGTGTACTTCCTGTGAAACAGTACGGAGAACGTTCCCAGGGCATGGATTGGCACACACACACAAATCCAAATTTTAGTTCTAAGTCCTATTTTGGGTTAAAAAGGATCTATCACCAGGTCATATAAAGTCCTGGTGTAAACTTTGTGATCGTATGGGACGGTAAGGTATGGGCTGACCCACTAACATATTACTCCTACTACTGACAGGTTGATTAGAGAACTTCCCCCAAGCTGCCTCGCGCTGATTGGTCAGCATCAGAGGCAGGGAAGCTAGCTCTACCCCTTTGGCTAACTACAACAAATTAGCATATAGGGAGCCAACACAAGAGTGGGCGATATCTCTGGATCGGGGAGGTCTATGGAAAAAAAATAATAGCGCAGGAATCAGTGAGACAGCGCTTTTCAGGTCAGTTAACCAGTTCAACTTATATGATGTTTTGACGGGTCCTCTTTAACGCTTCTTCAGGGACCCATTCTAAACAAATTGCATGCTTCACATCAGACTCTTGGCATCAGTTAACACTTTCCAGTATTCTCAGTAGGATGAGTAATATGTTAGTGGGTCAGCCCATACCTTACCGTCCCATACAATCAGGAAGTTTACACAGGAGAAAGGCTTTGAAACCACATTGCTCTCACACAGGGGGATATTTTTCAAGTTGGAGTCGTGTGCACTCGGGCATACAGCCCCTTAGGGCCAAAGATCAGGAGACTTCCTCCCTGTTCCTGTGCTATACACAAACTCTCTATTAGTAGTTCCAATGGGGCAGCCAGGCAGCTCCTCAAGGTAGCCCCAGTTAAGGGGCAAAAGAATATACTTGGAAGAAAAGTCTTAGGCCCCAACTCTGCCAGCCCCTGTAGTCAGGCACTGCCCAGGGTCTTGGCTGCACAGACTTCACTTTCTGCCACCCATCACACTCCTTTTCCTACCCCCACCAGCGCTTAATCTAAGGGCTCCTCCTCCTTGCATCCCAATGCTCCCCTGAGTGCTGGTCCACAACATATTCCTTCTTCCCTCCGTGCCCAGGGCGTCCATGAACCAAGGATGGAGAGGGAGACAGAATGGAGCACACACACAATACGGGGGAGATGGGGGCAGCAGAATAAATTAAAGGGCCAGTGATTTAAAGGGGCAGTATCATCCCCTTACAAGAGTCTGATCATTAGTCAACACTGGCCAAATGGTACTGTGGGTGCTGCTGCTAATAATGCACTGCCTCTGTGTACCAGGGGGAAACATTTCACTATATACTACAGGTGACTGAGGAAACCAAACAAGTAGGGGCAGAATTACTTTGTGAGGGTACTAAAAGGAGAAACCTTAAATGTTTTGCGGCTTACATAGGGGCCACTATAACAATGTGTAGGCCCTGAAGGGGTACTTTTAATAAGTAGGGGGTACTATTACCTTGTAGGGCAGTAATGCGGCATTATTATTTTGTAGGAGCAGTAAGGGGCACTATTGCCATGAAAGGGCAGTAAGGAAGCATTATTACTGTAATGGGGCGCTAAAATTGGCACTACTACTATGTTGCGGTCACTATTACTGTGTGGGGGCACATAGAGGGACACTATTACTGTGTTGTGGTACTAAGGGGGCATTATTACTGCGTGGGGCACTATAACCATATGGTGCATTATATTTTTTGTCACTTGTATACATTTTTTTCTGTTTTCTCCAGTTTCTCCGCTCCTTCCTCCTGACTGCACTATCAATTTACTTTTTCATCTCTTTCTCAATCCTCCTCCTCCAAACACCTTACTCCTCCAAACTCCTGTCCTGTTGGTTTTTTCACAAATATCAATGTAAATTTATTTTCTACAAATTGTGCTGTCCTGTCCTTATCTCTTAAGTCTTTTCCACTCAAGCTGTAAAATGGCTGCACTGACATCATGACACCCTTGTAATAACCAGCTTGAACCAATTGGCAACTAGTTCCTTAATTTTGGTAATTTTTTTTTTTTGCAGTAACATGCAGCATTAAAATCATACAATACCTTACCATAGTCCATATTTGCATAACAATTCCTTTATTTTTCCAACCACACCCATACATGTGCCGCTAGCAGATAACTCCATAACCGTGAACCTTTTTTTTTTACAAAAACACCCCTTCATAAACTTTGTAATGCTATAGTCAATTGACCCAACTCATCATGATACCTGGCCCCATTGATTTATTCTGACCATGAAATAAATATGACAATATATTTCAATAAACATCTTTTTTTTAGTGGTCAAGTTGGAGCACTGCATTGCAAAACTTTATATATAGGAACCTTGGCCAATTGGCAATTTTATTGCATAGCGCATTAGTAAGTGCTCTGAATGACCTCATATATTATTAGGATACTCTAAGGGCATGGCCAGACGTGGCGGATTTCTTCCGCAACTGTCCGCATCAATGCCGCACAGAATCTGCGTTGCAGATTCTGTTGCGGATCTGCCCAAAATGGGCAATAAATTGATGCGGACTAGCCGCTGCGTATTGAGGTGAAAGTACTTCCCTTCTCTCTATCAGTGCAGGATAGAGAGAAGGGACAGCACTTTCCCTAGTGAAAGTAAACAAATTTCAAACTTACCGGCCATTGTCTTAGTGACGCGTCCCTCTTTCGGCATCCAGCCCGACCTCCCTGGATGACGCGGCAGTCCATGTGACCGCTGCAGCCTGTGATTGGCTGCAGCTGTCACTTAGACTGAAACGTCATCCTGGGAAACCGGACTGGAGGAAGAAGCAGGGAGTTCTCGGTAAGTATGAACTTCTATTTTTTTGACAGGTTGCTGTATATTGGGATCGGTAGTCACTGTCCAGGGTGCAGAAACAGTTACTGCCGATCGCTTAACTCTTTCAGCACCCTGGACAGTGACTATTTACTAACGTCGCCTAGCAACGCTCCCATAATTACGGGTGCACACACGTAGTCACCCGTAATTATGGGTGCACACACACATAGTCACCCATAATTACAGGAGCCCCATTGACTTCCTCAGTCTGGCTGTAGACCTAGAAATACATAGGTCCAGCCAGAATGAAGAAATGTCATGTTAAAAAACCAATACGCTCCGCAGCACACATAACATCTACATAACATCTGCGGACTTCATTGCGGAATTTTGAATCTCCATTGAAGTCAATGGAGAAATTCTGCAATGAGTCCGCAAACAGTCCGCCACACGTCCGCAACAACCATTGTATGCTGCAGACACCAAATTCCGCACCGCAGCCTATGCTCCGCAGCGGAATTGTCCGCAACGTGCAAACGAACCCAACCACAAAGCTGTGGAAGGCAATGGAGAAACGGGTCCGCTGCGGATTTCCACTGCGGAGTGTCCGCAGCGGAATTCCCGAGCAATTCCGCTACGTCTGGCCATGCCCTTAAACGCTAGTGAATAAATTCTCATCATATTGGTAACGGGATTTGGAAGATAACTGTGGATGACTGTGGTACTGAAAAAAGCCTTAGTGATAGAAGACCTCAATGTTTTAATGTTGGTGTATTTGGATAAAATAGTCAAATTAGGTGTTTCATCTGTTTCTTAATCTTGACCCCTAAACTGATCAATGGGATCTGGCTGTCTATAACCCACACAAAGAAGAACCAATTTTGACACAGTTTGGTTACCCTCATTTGTAAAGCTTAAACTTGACTGAGAATATTATAGTACTATGTAAAATGACATCCTAAGAAAAAATAACATAGTTTCTAAAAAAAAACTTGGTAAGAAAAAAGTAATTTTGTCCATAGACGAACGTGGTTCCTCGACTCTTTCTGTGCAGCACTTTGAATAATGAATAAATTTGCTATAATGTAGTTCAGTGGAAGATGCTGGCAAAGGGAATGTGTCATATAAATCAGCCCTGAAGACTCCCTACTCCCTCTTCTTGATCAGTGGGAGAATAACTAGAACCCAGGTGGGGGGAGACTGCAAACTGCAAATGTGATTTTCTTCAAGACACTGAAAAGAATCTGCACTTCTGTGCTTCCTCCCTTGGAAGTGTCGTGAACTTGTTTCTTGACTTCGTGTTTATTATAGCTTTTAGGAATGTTAATTTTAAGGAGCCAAAAAATAAGAGAAAGTTCAGAAGAAGACATCCAACTTTAAATCAAACTTCTAGACTTGAACAATCATGTACAAGAATATATCTACTATAATACTGTCCCTATGTACAAGAATATAACTACTATAGTACTGATCCCTATGTACAATAATATAACTACTATAATACCACCTACTATGTACAAGAATATAACTACTATAATACTGCTCCTATATACAAAAATATAACTACTATAATACTGCCCCCTATGTACAAGAATATAACTACTATAATACTGTCTTTATGTACAAGAATATAACTACTATAATACTGCCCCCTATGTACAAAAATATAACTACTATAATACTCATCCCTATGTACAAGAATATAAATACTATAATACTGCTACTATGTACAAGAATATAACTACTATAATACTGCCCCCTATATGCAAGAATATAACTACTATAATACTGATCCCTATGTACAAGAATATAAATACTATAATACTGCTACTATGTACAAGAATATAACTACTATAATACTGATCCCTATGTACAAGAATATAAATACTATAATACTGCTACTATGTACAAGAATATAACTACTATAACACTGCCCTCTATATACAACAATATAACTACTATAATACTGCCCCTATGTACAAGAATATAACTACTATAATACTGTCCCTATGTACAAGAATATAACTACTATAATACTGCCTCCTATGTACAAGAATATAACTACTATAATACTGCTACTATGTACAAGAATATAACGACTATAACACTGCCCTCTATATACAGGAATATAACTACTATAATACTGCCCCTATGTACAAGAATAGAACTAGTATAATACTGCCCCTATGTACAAGAATAGAACTACTATAATACTGCCTCCTATGTACAAGAATATAACTACTATAATACTGCTACTATGTACAAGAATATAACGACTATAACACTGCCCTCTATATACAAGAATATAACTACTATAATACTGCCCCTATGTACAAGAATAGAACTAGTATAATACTGCCCCTATGTACAAGAATATAACTACTATAATACTGTCCCCTGTGTACAAGAATATAACTACTATAATACTGCCCACTATGTACAAGAATATAACTACTATAATACTGTCCCTATGTACAAGAATAAAACTACTATAATACTGCCTCCTATGTACAAGAATATAACTACTATAATACTGCTCCTATGTACAAGAATATAACTACTATAATACTACCCCTTATGTACAAGAATATAACTACTATAATACTGTCTCCTATGTACAAGAATATAACTACTATAATACTGCCTCCTATGTACAAGAATACAACTACTATAATACTGATCCCTGTGCACAAGAATATAAATACTATAATACTGCTACTATGTACAAGAATATAACTACTATAACACTGCCCTCTATATACAAGAATATAACTACTATAATACTGCCCCTATGTACAAGAATAGTAGTAGTATAATACTGCCCCTATGTACAAGAATATAACTACTATAATACTGTCCCTATGTACAAGAATATAACTACTATAATACTGCCCCCTATATACAAGAATATAACTGCTATAATACTGATCCCTATGTACAAGAATATAAATACTATAATACTGCTACTATGTACAAGAATATAACTACTATAATACTGCCCCTATGTACAAGAATAGAACTAGTATAATACTGCCCCTATGTACAAAAATATAACTACTATAATACTGCCCCCTGTGTACAAAAATATAACTATGACAATTCTGCCCACTATGTACAAGAATATAACTACTATAACACTGCCCTCTATATACAAGAATATAACTACTATAATACTGCCCCTATGTACAAGAATAGAACTAGTATAATACTGCCCCTATGTACAAGAAAATAACTACTATAATACTGCCCCCTGTGTACAAGAATATAACTACTATAATACTGCCCCTATGTACAAAAATAGAACTAGTATAATACTGTCCGTATGTACAAAAATATAACTACTATAATACTGCCCCCTGTGTACAAGAATATAACTACGACAATTCTGCCCACTATGTACAAGAATATAACTACTATAATACTGTCCCTATGTACAAGAATATAACTACTATACTACTGCCTCCTATGTACAAGAATATAACTACTATAATACTGCTACTATGTACAAGAATATAACGACTACAACACTGCCCTCTATATACAAGAATATAACTACTATAATACTGCCCCTATGTACAAGAATAGAACTAGTATAATACTGCCCCTATGTACAAGAATATAACTACTATAATACTGTCCCCTGTGTACAAGAATATAACTACTATAATACTGCCCACTATGTACAAGAATATAACTACTATAATACTGTCCCTATGTACAAGAATATAACTACTATAATACTGCCTCCTATGTACAAGAATATAACTACTATAATACTGCTCCTATGTACAAGAATATAACTACTATAATACTACCCCTTATGTACAAGAATATAACTACTATAATACTGTCTCCTATGTAAAAGAATATAACTACTATAATACTGCCTCCTATGTACAAGAATACAACTACTATAATACTGATCCCTGTGCACAAGAATATAAATACTATAATACTGCTACTATGTACAAGAATATAACTACTATAACACTGCCCTCTATATACAAGAATATAACTACTATAATACTGCCCCTATGTACAAGAATAGAACTAGTATAATACTGCCCCTATGTACAAGAATATAACTACTATAATACTGCCCCCTGTGTACAAGAAAATAACTATTATAATACTGCCCACTATGTACAAGAATATAACTACTATAATACTGCCCCTATGTACAAAAATAGAACTAGTATAATACTGCCCCTATGTACAAAAATATAACTACTATAATACTGCCCCCTGTGTACAAGAATATAACTACAAAAATTCTGCCCACTATGTACAAGAATATAACTACTATAATACTGTCCCTATGTACAAGAATATAACTACTATAATACTGCCTCCTATGTACAAGAATATAACTACTATAATACTGCTACTATGTACAAGAATATAACGACTATAACACTGCCCTCTATATACAAGAATATAACTACTATAATACTGCCCCTATGTACAAGAATAGAACTAGTATAATACTGCCCCTATGTACAAGAATATAACTACTATAATACTGTCCCCTGTGTACAAGAATATAACTACTATAATACTGCCCACTATGTACAAGAATATAACTACTATAATACTGTCCCTATGTACAAGAATATAACTACTATAATACTGCCTCCTATGTACAAGAATATAACTACTATAATACTGCTCCTATGTACAAGAATATAACTACTATAATATTACCCCTTATGTACAAGAATAGAACTACTATAATACTGTCTCCTATGTACAATAATATAACTACTATAATACTGCCTCCTATGTACAAGAATACAACTACTATAATACTGATCCCTGTGCACAAGAATATAACTACTATAATACTGCTACTATGTACAAGAATATAACTACTATAACACTGCCCTCTATATACAAGAATATAACTACCATAATACTGCCCCTATGTACAAGAATAGTAGTAGTATAATACTGCCCCTATGTACAAGAATATAACTACTATAATACTGTCCCTATGTACAAGAATATAACTACTATAATACTGCCCCCTATATACAAGAATATAACTACTATAATACTGATCCCTATGTACAAGAATATAAATACTATAATACTGCTACTATGTACAAGAATATAACTACTATAATACTGCCCCTATGTACAAGAATAGAACTAGTATAATACTGCCCCTATGTACAAAAATATAACTACTATAATACTGCCCCCTGTGTACAAAAATATAACTACGACAATTCTGCCCACTATGTACAAGAATATAACTACTATAATACTGTCCCTATGTACAAGAATATAACTACTATAATACTGCCTCCAATGTACAAGAATATAACTACTATAATACTGCTACTATGTACAAGAATATAACGACTATAACACTGCCCTCTATATACAAGAATATAACTACTATAATACTGCCCCTATGTACAAGAATAGAACTAGTATAATACTGCCCCTATGTACAAGAATATAACTACTATAATACTGCCCCCTGTGTACAAGAATATAACTACTATAATACTGCCCACTATGTACAAGAATATAACTAATATAATACTGTCCCTATGTACAAGAATATAACTACTATAATACTGCCTCCTATGTACAAGAATATAACTACTATAATACTGCTCCTATGTACAAGAATATAACTACTATAATATTACCCCTTATGTACAAGAATATAACTACTATAATACTGTCTCCTATGTACAATAATATAACTACTATAATACTGCCTCCTATGTACAAGAATACAACTACTATAATACTGATCCCTGTGCACAAGAATATAACTACTATAATACTGCTACTATGTACAAGAATATAACTACTATAACACTGCCCTCTATATACAAGAATATAACTACTATAATACTGCCCCTATGTACAAGAATAGTACTAGTATAATACTGCCCCTATGTACAAGAATATAACTACTATAATACTGTCCCTATGTACAAGAATATAACTACTATAATACTGCCCCCTATATACAAGAATATAACTACTATAATACTGATCCCTATGTACAAGAATATAAATACTATAATACTGCTACTATGTACAAGAATATAACTACTATAACACTGCCCTCTATATACAAGAATATAACTACTATAATAATGCCCCTATGTACAAGAATAGAACTAGTATAATACTGCCCCTATGTACAAGAATATAACTACTATAATACTGCCCCCTGTGTACAAGAAAATAACTACTATAATACTGCCCACTATGTACAAGAATATAACTACTATAATACTGCCCCTATGTACAAGAATAGAACTAGTATAAAACTGCCCCTATGTACAAAAATATAACTACTATAATACTGCCCCCTGTGTACAAGAATATAACTACGACAATTCTGCCCACTATGTACAAGAATATAACTACTATAATACTGTCCCTATGTACAAGAATATAACTACTATAATACTGCCTCCTATGTACAAGAATATAACTACTATAATACTGCTACTATGTACAAGAATATAACAACTATAACACTGCCCTCTATATACAAGAATATAACTACTATAATACTGCCCCTATGTACAAGAATAGAACTAGTATAATACTGCCCCTATGTACAAGAATATAACTACTATAATACTGTCCCCTGTGTACAAGAATATAACTACTATAATACTGCCCACTATGTACAAGAATATAACTACTATAATACTGTCCCTATGTACAAGAATATAACTACTATAATACTGCCTCCTATGTACAAGAATATAACTACTATAATACTGCTCCTATGTACAAGAATATAACTACTATAATATTACCCCTTATGTACAAGAATAGAACTACTATAATACTGTCTCCTATGTACAATAATATAACTACTATAATACTGCCTCCTATGTACAAGAATACAACTACTATAATACTGATCCCTGTGCACAAGAATATAACTACTATAATACTGCTACTATGTACAAGAATATAACTACTATAACACTGCCCTCTATATACAAGAATATAACTACCATAATACTGCCCCTATGTACAAGAATAGTAGTAGTATAATACTGCCCCTATGTACAAGAATATAACACCTATAATACTGTCCCTATGTACAAGAATATAACTACTATAATACTGCCCCCTATATACAAGAATATAACTACTATAATACTGATCCCTATGTACAAGAATATAAATACTATAATACTGCTACTATGTACAAGAATATAACTACTATAATACTGCCCCTATGTACAAGAATAGAACTAGTATAATACTGCCCCTATGTACAAAAATATAACTACTATAATACTGCCCCCTGTGTACAAGAATAGAACTACGACAATTCTGCCCACTATGTACAAGAATATAACTACTATAATACTGTCCCTATGTACAAGAATATAACTACTATAATACTGCCTCCAATGTACAAGAATATAACTACTATAATACTGCTACTATGTACAAGAATATAACGACTATAACACTGCCCTCTATATACAAGAATATAACTACTATAATACTGCCCCTATGTACAAGAATAGAACTAGTATAATACTGCCCCTATGTACAAGAATATAACTACTATAATACTGCCCCCTGTGTACAAGAATATAACTACTATAATACTGCCCACTATGTACAAGAATATAACGAATATAATACTGTCCCTATGTACAAGAATATAACTACTATAATACTGCCTCCTATGTACAAGAATATAACTACTATAATACTGCTCCTATGTACAAGAATATAACTACTATAATATTACCCCTTATGTACAAGAATATAACTACTATAATACTGTCTCCTATGTACAATAATATAACTACTATAATACTGCCTCCTATGTACAAGAATACAACTACTATAATACTGATCCCTGTGCACAAGAATATAACTACTATAATACTGCTACTATGTACAAGAATATAACTACTATAACACTGCCCTCTATATACAAGAATATAACTACTATAATACTGCCCCTATGTACAAGAATAGTACTAGTATAATACTGCCCCTATGTACAAGAATATAACTACTATAATACTGTCCCTATGTACAAGAATATAACTACTATAATACTGCCCCCTATATACAAGAATATAACTACTATAATACTGATCCCTATGTACAAGAATATAAATACTATAATACTGCTACTATGTACAAGAATATAACTACTATAACACTGCCCTCTATATACAAGAATATAACTACTATAATAATGCCCCTATGTACAAGAATAGAACTAGTATAATACTGCCCCTATGTACAAGAATATAACTACTATAATACTGCCCCCTGTGTACAAGAAAATAACTACTATAATACTGCCCCTATGTACAAGAATAGAACTAGTATAAAACTGCCCCTATGTACAAAAATATAACTACTATAATACTGCCCCTATGTACAAGAATAGAACTACTATAATACTGCCCCTATGTACAAGAATAGAACTAGTATAAAACTGCCCCTATGTACAAAAATATAACTACTATAATACTGCCCCCTGTGTACAAGAATATAACTACGACAATTCTGCCCACTATGTACAAGAATATAACTACTATAATACTGTCCCTATGTACAAGAATATAACTACTATAATACTGCCTCCTGTGTACAAGAATATAACTACTATAATACTGCTACTATGTACAAGAATATAACGACTATAACACTGCCCTCTATATACAAGAATATAACTACTGTAATACTGCCCCTATGTACAAGAATAGAACTAGTATAATACTGCCCCTATGTACAAGAATATAATTACTATAATACTGCCCCCTGTGTACAAGAATATAACTACTATAATACTGCCCACTATGTACAAGAATATAATACTACTATAATACTGTCCCTATGTACAAGAATATAACTACTATAATACTGCTCCTATGTACAAGAATATAACTACTATAATACTGATCCTATGTACAAGAATATAACATCAATAATACTGCCTCCTATGTACAAGAATATAACTACTATAATACTGCTCCTATGTACAAGAATACAAGTACTATAATACTACCACCTATGTACAAGAATATAACTACTTTAATACTGATCCCTATGTACAAGAATATAAATACTATAATACTGCTACTATGTACAAGAATATAACTATTATAATACTTCCCCTATGTACAAGAATATAACTACTATAATACTGGCCCCTATGTAGAATAATATTACTACTATAATACTGCCCCTATATACAAGAATATAACTACTATAATACTACCTCCTATATACAGGAATATAACTACTATAATACTGCATCCTATGTACAAGAATATAACTGCTATAATACTGCCCCCTATGTACAAGAATATAACAACTATAATGCTGCTCCCTATGTACAAGAATATAACTACTAGAATACTTCTTCTATGAACAAGAATATAACTACTATAATACTGTCCCCTATATACAAGAATACAACTACTCTAATACGGTCCCCTATGTACAAGAATATAACTACTATAATACTGATTATAGTAAAGAAAGGAGGAGACCTCCAGCTCACCAGTAGTTGCGTCTGCAGACACCTCGCACGGATCCCCGCTACGGCCAGCGGTAGGTATATCAGGAAAAAGAAAGAGAAAATCCAGCGCTGTGTTTGATTAAAAAGGAAAATTGTTCCCAATTTTATTGAAAAAATGGTTAAAAGTTACACGGAGACGCAGTCTCAAGGTGTATATATAGCGGGCTGGATGACCTTGGCCTACGCGTTTCGAGCAAGCGTGTTGCTCTTAATCATGGCAAAAAGGATATGCTTTTTGCCATGATTAAGAGCAACACGCTTGCTCGAAACGCGTAGGCCAAGGTCATCCAGCCCGCTATATATACACCTTGAGACTGCGTCTCCGCGTAACTTTTAACCATTTTTTCAATAAAATTTGGAACAATTTTACTTTTTAATCAAACACAGCACTGGATTTTCTCTTTCTTTTTCCTACTATAATACTGCTCCTATATACAAGAATATAACTACTATAATACTGCCTAAGATGTACAGGAATATAACTACTATAATACTACCCCCTATGTACAAGAATATAACTACCATAATACTGCCCCTATGTACAAGAATATAACTACTATAATACTGCCCCCTATGTACAAGGATATTACTACTATAATACTGCCCTCTATGTACACGAATATAACTACTATAATACTGCCCCAAATGTACAAGAATATAACTACTATAATACTGCCCCCCATGTGCAAGAATATAACTATTATAATACTGCCCCATACGTACAAGAATATAACTACTATAATACTGCTTCCTATATACAGGAATATAACTACCATAATACTGCCTCCTATGTACAAGAATATAACTACTATAATACTGCCCCTATGTACAAGAATATAACTACTATAATACTGCCTCCTATGTACAAGTATATAACTACTATAATACTGCCTCCTATGTACAAGAATATAACTACTTTAATACTACCCCTATATACAAGAATATAACCACTATAATACTGCCTCCTATATACAAGAATATAACTACTATGATACTGCCTCCTATGTACAAGAATATAAATACTATAATACTGCCCCTACGTACAAGAATATAACTACCATAATACTGCCTCCTACGTACAAGAATATAACTACTATAACACTGATCCCTATGTACAACAATATAACTAATATAATACTGTCTCATATGTACAAGAACATAACTACTATAATACTGCCCCCTATATACAAGAATATAACTACTATAATATTATTTTTCCACTGTAATATTAGGGACATTTATAATAATTCTACAAACTCAACTGAAGGTAAAATAACATAGATTGAAAATAAAAATCAACTTCCAGCTAGTAAAATGTTAATTATCCTTAAATAACATCTAAGCAATTTAAGAAGTATGTTTGCCTTTTTTCTATACACATAGGGACAGCTAAAGAAATCGAGTTTCCACCAAGGATTCTCTGTGTTGCAATTTTGCTCCATTTTACTAATTAAATGAGACTTAAAAATGTCATTTCCAGTAGTTACCCAATTGAAAGTCAAGGCTTCACATTTTTCTTATCATCTGGTTTGCATTTTTTTTATATAGGCAAAGTAGGGCACTACAGAATAGATAGTATATACCCTTATAACCTTTCTTTGTTATTTTAAGCCATGAGAGAGGGAGTGATGGGTAATAGGGTTGTAATGAAGAAAAACTGATTATTAAAGGGGTAGTCTGGTTTTAACAAATAAAGGTTATTCATGTTTTTTGTTTCAATTCTATACGGTTTCAAGATCTCTGCTTGCAGTCATTCAAAAGGAAACTTCAAAGTTTACTTTCAGTGGATAGAAAACTGTTTTGGTTCTCGTAATGGACACACAGGTGCCTAGTTCTTTAGGGTTACATGACAGCTATCAGTGCTGTATCTTGTAATGAACTAAGTAATGAGTGTCCATTACGTAAACTAAATAATGAAGGTTCCTATTAAATGACTGCAAGCAGAGATCTTGAGGAACTGATAAAGAAAGCCTATCGGAAAATTGTATAACTTTTCATCATAGAAGGAATAACCTTTTTACTGAAACCGTAAGGCTACACACAAATGTTGAGTATTTTGCTATGGAAAATACGCACCAAAACCGTAGCAATATGCTGGAAATTCACAGGTAAAAACTGCACCATTTTGATGCGTAAATTATTGCGTTTTCATGCTGCTGGTTTTGTTGCGATTCTCAGCACTAGGCAGATACAATTCGCAAGCGGAATCGCATGATAAATTGACATGCTGCGGATATTAGAATACGCACTGCAAGCTCCGTCCCGAAAAATACTGCAGCCTTTACATGAGATTTCTTTGAATCTCATTGACTATGCTGGTACTGTATTACACTGCAGATTTGTCGCACACAAATATGCATGGCAAAACCGCACGTAATACGCATCATGTGTGTAATCTTATTTTGAGAGATGATATGGCTAGTTTGTATGCATCAAGTCATTTTTCCTTTCTTTACATAAAACTCTATATGAACTCAACAAGTCAGGCTCCCAGAACTCCCATGGAGAGTAAAGTCCAAGACCTCAAATCCAAGAACTACTTTTTCCAGCACCTCTCTATTCTTTCTCATAGAGAAGAATTACCATGAAGGCCCCCCCCCCCTCCTCTATGATGTCCATATGCCCTAATAGGTCATATGGACATGGATTGTTGTGATGGAGTTGGTATTGCCAAGAAAGACCAATTCAATTATGATATATTGTATATAAAATGTCCTAAAAAAGTTAAAGTTCTCTCAGGTGCCATAATGAATTCTTATTAGGGGCGTAACTATAGGGGGTGCAAAGATTGCAATTGCACCCCAAACCCTGGAGACTGAAGGGGCCCAAAGGTGCCACTGTCCCATATGGGGTAACCAGTATTATAAATGATGTATCATAGTTGGGGGCCCCGTTACAGATTTTGTATTGGGGTCCAGTAGCTTCATGTTAGTCCTCTGGGCATTTCACATGTGTGGTAAACACTGACCAGTACTAATTGACTGAGAATATCACTTTTTTTGCTATATTTTATATATTTTATGAGTAGGATGTAGTATTTGGTTTGATTTATTTGTATTTTTCCAATACAAAATGCTGCAGCCTGTGACTGTGCAGTGCAAATATTTATAAAGAAGTGTTACATTTTCCTTAAGTGGCCCAATAAAAAATATAAAAACATAATAAAAATTCCATGTTGACCATTAATGAGCTCCTGTCACCTCCAGTGTGGAGTAGTTTGCTATTTTTGGCATTGTTTCTCAGCGGTACCCCCCACAGGACACATGTAGTCTGCTGTTTCAGTATGGCATATGTAAGGGCAGCATGCATTCCCTCAAGGATGTACAACAAACAAATTAATAAAGCCGAGCTGACTTCTCCAGAAATCTCTTGATGATCGTCTCTTAATAATAGTCATGATGACAGAATTAGGAGCCACAGGAAGATGCTTTGAGGGTTCCTCAAGGCTAAGACATAGCTTGCTTCTCATTTTTATTGGACACAATATTGTCATAATTGTGGTTTAGAGGAATGATGGATGAATCAAAGTCCTAATGCAATTCTCCTAAGCTGCGACACATCGATGATTTAATTAATGAAGACTATTCTAGGTATTATATAGTCACAATGGGGGTAGGGGTTATGGTAAAATCTCTGATGTCATGTCTGGAGCAGACTGGATAAATCTTTCTAAGCTTCAATATATACTTAATAGAAGCTGAATGACCCAAAGTGCGTTAAGCAAAAATAGTCAAAATGCGTAAAGTCCATTTAGTAGAAGTGATTTATACAATGTGATAACCTTCCTAAAGCACAATTAGTTGCCAATGTACTTGTGTGGGGATGTGAGACATTTATCAGGAGATTTTTAAAGAAATATGATGCTAAAGTTCACAGACAAAGACAAGAGTCTTGGAAAAAGTTATATTTTATGAAAGCCACTCATCATGTGAGATGTCATCAGGCAGTGGCGGACACAGACTGCAAAAGGCCCCTGTGCAGATAATGTGCCAGGGCCCCCCCGCCCCCCCCCCCAATACCGACAAAGTTACCTAAACATATATATGCATATAAAAATAAACCTTACTAATAAAAATTATGAAGGAAGATTTATATTGTACATTTTATTACCAGTTTAGAACACAAGTAACACATTTTTTTCCGGGTTAAATTCTTATCTAAACTAAGTCCCTAAATGTGGGCAAAGAAAATGAAAAACCTATACTCACCTCCTCCGGCGCCTCCGTTCCCCCTCCGCAGCCCCTATCCCTTTCTGTGTTTACAAAGCTGCTGTGGTGACGCGCGGTCGATGGCACATGACCGCTGCAGCCAATCAATGCCCTCAACAGCGATTTGCTGTGGAACTACTGTCCTCAGCAGCACACCAATGAGGAGTTATTGGCAGCAGCGGTCACGTGCCATCGGCAGCGCGTCACCAGTGCAGCCTTGTACACTTGTAACACAGACCGAGACAGGAGGATGGGGGCTGCGGCGAGAGGGGGCTGTATGGCGTTATCTACAGGGGGGACTGTATGGCGCTATCAACAGAGGGGGCTGTATGGCGTTATCTACAGGGGGGACTGTATGGCGCTATCTACAGAGGGGTCTGTATGGCGCTATCTACAGGGGGGTCTGTATGGCGCTATCTACAGGGGGGACTGTATGGCGCTATCTACAGGGGGGACTGTATGGCGCTATCTACAGGGGGGACTGTATGGCGCTATCTACAGGGGGGACTGTATGGCGCTATCTACAGGGGGGACTGTATGGCGCTATCTACAGGGGGGACTGTATGGCGCTATCTACAGGGGGGACTGTATGGCGCTATCTACAGAGGGGGCTGTATGGCGTTATCTACAGGGGGGCTGTATGGCGTTATCTACAGGGGGCTGTATGGTGTTATCTACAGGGGGGACTTTATGGCGTTATCTACAGTGGGGTCTGTATGGCGTTATCTACAGGGGTTCTGTATGGCGTTCCCTACAGGGGGGGTCTGTAGGGAAAGTCATACAGCCCCCCCCTGTAGGGAACGCCATACAGACCCCCCTTTAGGGAACGCCATACAGACCCCCCTGTAGGGAACGCTATACAGCCCCCCCTGTAGGGAACGCTATACAGCCCCCCCTGTAGGGAACGCCTTACAGCCCCCCCCTGTAGGGAACGCTATACAGCCCCCCCCCTGTAGGGAACGCCATACACCCCCAATCACTCAAAAAAATGCGACCTACAGTGTGAAAAGACAAAAGACATGTATCCCCTATCCACAGGATAGGGGATACATGTGTGATCGCTGGCATTGATAGGGAGAGCGGGGGACCGAAAGTCCCCCGAAGTTCTCCATCACTCACCTCTGACTTCCGGTGTCTGCGCAGCTCAAGTGTGACCGGCGCTCCATTCATTTCTACGGAGCTGCCGACACAGACCCCGGAAGTCCGAGGTTTGTGATGGAGAACTTCAGGGGACTTTCGGTCCCCCGTTCTCCCTATCAATGCCAGCGATCACACACGTATCCCCTATCCTGTGGATAGGGGATACATGTCTTATGTTTAATGGCAGAGCGGGGAGATACTCCCTGCTCTGCCGTAGTGTTCCGTGGCATCGCGCTGTAGCAGCCATAGCGGCAGCTAGCGGAGATTCCGGCCAAGGTGGGGGCCCGTGCCGGCAGGTGACGCGGGCCCCCTCATGCCGCGGCCCCGTAGCAGCCGCTACGGCTGCTATAGCAGTAGTTACGCCCCTGTGTTAGGGGGAGTTCACACTGAGGTTTTTTTCGCGAAAAACGTCAGAAAGTGCCTCCCATTGAAATCCATGAAATTTTTCCTGCGAGCAGTAAAAACCGCATGCGGGAAAAAGAAGCGCAATGCCCTTTCTTCGGGCGTTTCTGTCTCTGACTTCCCATTGACAACAATGGCAGGCAGAAAATGCGTTTTTTGCTGCGTTTCCCTGCCCACGGCCCGATGGCCGAAAAACGCCACAAAAAAACGCAATGAAAAACGCGGGAAGTGTTCTACCGGCAGGTCAAAATATGCCTCAAAATTCCGGAAGGAATTATGAGGCAGATTTTTCTACATAAAAACTTCTCCCTTCTGACATGAACTTTTTAACTTCATCTACCTGTCCTCTGCAGTCTGCACGTCCTCCACTCGTCCTGTGTCTGTCCTCCGCTCATCCTATGAGTTCTCCGGCAGTCCTGACTGTACTGTCCAGCCGCCCGAAGTCTTACGTCGCACCGCCCCCTGTCCTCTCCCCTGCCTGAGCGCTCCTCCTACCACCAGCATCGCCGTCCTGTCCTATTCATCTGTGCCAGATTGGCAGTGCAGTGTAGCGGCTATCACCGGGCCCGGGCACCCGCCCCCTCCCTCCCGATTGGTAGTGCAGTGTGGCGGCTATCACCGGGCCCCCGCCCCCTCCCTCCCCTCATGCCTAGTGTTGTGATGCTACTAGGCATGAGGGGGCCCGTGCCGCCAGGCCTGGTACATAAAATGTAATGTGCCTGTCAGGGCGACACGGGCCCCCCCATGCCGCGGGCCCCGTAGCAGCTGCTACGGCTGCTACTGTGGTAGTTACGCCACTGAACGGGCCCCCTTCCCACGCGGGGCCCTTGTGCAGCTGCACCGGCTGCACATGCGGTATGTCCGCCCCTGTCATCAGGTCAGACTGTCTCTCTGAGACTGAAGTGATTCACACATTCATCCTGGCAGAATGAGCTCTAGTGTCCTGGTGATTGTTATAATATCATTTCCGTCTTCACAACATCCTGTTTGATTTTTGGAATATTGACTTGGTATTATTCGAGATTGTGTTTAACCCCTTCCCGACGTTTCACCGGCCCGATCGCAGGGTGACGATGGTTGACGTGGCAACGTGGGGGCAGGATGAAGGCCCGCAGGTCAACCATCCTTGTACTCCTATTAAACCTGCCAGAGGTAGGGCTTAACAGGAGCCTGTCAAAATATTGATATAGTACAATACACTAGTATTGCAGTATATCGTGCAACCGTTCCAATGATTGCTTTTTCAAGTCCCTTGGAGGGACTAATAAAAAAAATGTAAATACAGTTAAAAAAAATTAATATACAAAAAAAATATTAAAGGTAAAAAAAAAATATTGTCCTATTTTCCCCCCAAAAGCAATGTAAAAACATAATTGGAAAAATCGAACATAAATGTTATCGCCACATCTCTAAAAATCCGAACTATTACAATAAAACATTATTTAACCCGCACGGAGAAAGCCTTAAAAAAAACAAAACTACATCTCCCACAAAAAATGGAATAAAAAGTAATCAAAAAGTCTCACGTAAAAAAATTAGTCCTCACACTGCCCAATCGACACAAAAATAAAAAGAGTTATGGCTCTCAGAATATGGCGACACAAAACAAATTAGATTTTTAACAATTAATTTCTTCCTTGTAAAAGTAGTAAAACATTAAAAAATATATATAAATTTGGAACAAGCAGTGCCGAGGGGAGACAAAATTTTGCCACTATTTGACCACTGTTGAAGACGGGCATCTAATGTCCCTGAACAGGCAGTAGCTTAAATTTATTTTCCATTACAAGCCATCAAGGACGTTGGAATGCATGTTAGTATAACAATTTATCTCCCCACTTTTTAAGGCGATCGGGTGATGGGCCTCTTTGTCTTCGTTTTTTGTTAATTCAGATTTCAAACACGCTATATCTGTGCCTTAAGGTCATATTACACTGGCTCATTTTGGCCGTCACAACTAGCGCCGATCAACAAGACAGCTCATTGATCGGCGCTCGTACGCGACTTTCACATGGAGCTACGTATGGGGACGAGCACTCATTACTGAGATCATTTGTCTCCATACATTTCTATCATGTTTACACAGGGAGATGTGCCTCCGACAACGATTATATTTTAGGCGGCCGAAACGATACAATCAGCAAATGAACGAGCGCTTGCTCGTGCATCAGCTGGACATTGTGCTGTTTACACAGGGCAATAATCGGTTAAGAGCATTCTTAGAAGGCTCGTTTACCCGATAATTTCCCCGTTTAAAAGGGTCCTTACAGGACAGTCCATTGATTTTAACAGGCACACTGTAATGCCTTTTTCCAACATGGTGGCACTGAATGGGATCTAAACATTTCCTTACAGGTTCCCCTACAGATTACAGTCTATTGCAGAGTTAGGGTATGTTCACACGCACTGTTTTCAGACGTAATTTGGGCGTTTTACGCCTCGAATTCCGCCTGAAAAAACGGCTCCATTATGCCTACAAACATCTGCCCATTGCTTTCAATGGGTTTTACGATGTTCTGTTCCCACAAAGTGTCATTTTACGCGTCGCTGTCAAAAGACGGCATGTATATCACTTCTTGGGACGTTTTTGGAGCTGTTTTTCATTGACTCCATTAAAAAACAGCTCCAATAACGTCCGTAAAATACGCCGCGAAAAACACGAGTTGTTAAAAAACGTCTGAAAATCAGGAGCTGTTTTCAGGCGAAAACAGCTCCGTAATTTCAGACGTATTTTGCTACTGCGTGTGAACATACCCTAACAACCTGTGATCAGCTTATTTTCGGCGGCCTCTCCTAATATAAAGGGATTTCAACTCCTATAAACAGAAAACAGTTTAAGAAGAGATATCTAGAAGTGAAGATTGCTATCATTTTGTTCTGTCTGTGCTATTGTCTGCATTCTGTAATAGTCTTAAATTAGAATAATGCCCACCGGTGAGGTCGCGTTTGTTGATTTGTTTCCCTACCTCCTGCAGGTTATGTATATAGATGCATCTGCCCAGTAGCAAAGTGCTCCTGGAAATCATTTTCAGATGCTGGCAAGTCTTTAAAATATGTGCGGTGCTAGAATCAATTTGAATACAAACATTCTATTGTTGCATTAAATATGTAGAACCAAAGCTGATCTTATGGGAAGGTCACATTTTTAATGCAAACGTACCTGGCAGGGTGGTGCATGCCTGCATTTATTAACATTGACTTGCATATGCTAAGCAGACTCAACACAAAATCCTAAGCATTAACATCTGCTCTGAGCAACAGACTTTCACTTACAGGAACTGATTTAAACCCAGTCAAGCAGATAAATGTAGATAACCAAGCAGGTGGCTGTTCGAGAAATAATTCTCCTCTTCGGCATCCAGTCAATGAACATCATTGGAACTCAAAATAAGGATAAAAAACTATTGAAAAGTTTGGAAATAAAATCAAGTGAAACATGATTGTACAGATGTATAATGAACTAAGTTACCACATCAACCATGATGCGATCTCTAGCACATTGGCATGTAGTGCCCTGTACTGAACATGGCGCTAATCAGATGTAATGTGTGTTGGCGAAACACTACTATATTTGCGCATATATAAAAAATAATGTGTAAAAAAAAACATAATAAATAATGGTTGAACTTTCAAAATAGTAGGTAAATTACGTATCATGGTTAGAGTTACCTCTTAATTATAGAATAAAACCATCATTGAACACAATACAATATTTGAAAATATAGACCAAGCTATGATCCATTCGAAAGAACAGGGGGGGAAGGCATCGTTTTTTAGGGTTCAGTTATCTCCCCTGCTTAATGTCCATCCATCCCATAATGTAAGCAGTAGAACTCATAGCATTGCCTTGGTTAGAGATGCCCCATTGAATTTTTCCAGCACCAATCTTAAAAATAGAATTGAGTGCAATGACCGGTAGCTTCGTGTGTTAAGTCAGGGATAGGCTGATTGCTTTACATTTCTGGCTCGCAGAGCCGGAAACAGAGCTCATATGAGCAAAAGTCAAAGATTAGGATCCCGGCTCATTTGACAGTAATTGGACTGGACATTTAACCTATGGACACCAAGAATGTGATCTTATCCTGTAGAGCACTAGTAAAGTTAAATGGCAAATGTCCTTATCCATGGGTGGAGGGTGCATTTTATAAGCTTCAAGCCATCAATATTACAGTCTTGGAAACCCCTTTAGCGTAAGAGTATTTCATGTTTATATTTGGGAGGTCCTGACTGAGGAGCACATTTTAGTCAATGCAGAAGTTTTTACTTCAACCTTTATGTAATGTTCTTAAGTTTTCTGTATTGGTAAAGTTTAGGAGCCAATAATTATACAGTAATATCTGTATTTGTTCCATATGTAAGGACTGCCAATGGAAGAAAATACAGATTAAAAGGATGAAAGGAAAAAAAACATTAAATATACAATGACACAACACAAAGCTAAAAAAATCAATACAGATATAAATACAGTCGTAAATATGGAAAACACAATCCATAGTCTGTTTCTATATTTATCTCTGTATTTCATTACACTCATGTGAATGAAGGTTCGTTGAGTAGAAAATTTTCTACTTCTACTGAAAACAAAGCAACCTGGTGCTAATAACAAAAATACCTTGGGACCAATGAGAATATTAAAAGGGTTGTGCACTTTGGACAACTAGCTGATTGCTTGCTTTTTGGAACCCCACATGATCAGCTGTGATACAGTAGAAAATGGGCATAACACTACATTGAAATCAATAAATGGATACCAACGGTCCTTAAGAGTGATAATAGATCTTAACAGCAGCTATTTGCAGGAACAAGACAAGGGGTAGGTGAAGTAGGCTGCCGCCTAGGGCACCACTAGAATAGGACCAAAATCTATGGATTAAAAAAAAAGGCTCTGATCTTATTGTACAACCAATGGGATGCTGTGTCCAAGCAGCTGTTGATCTTGTAGGTGCCAGGGTCTGATCTTAGCAGCTTCCCACCTGTATATTAGTAAAGAAACTACTCTTGTCACAAAGATTGTTGTGCAATGGTTTGTTGGCCCAGCAATGTGGAATGTGCAAAAGGGGTGCAAGAACGTTAGGAATTGGTAAGGAAGGATGGTGGGACAAAAACAATTAAATTAATGAGTGTGCATTCGACAACTACCATGCTGAACTTCAGGTACCAAGGGGGAAGGAGGCACAGTATGAAACCCTTGCCTTGGGTACAAAGATTGTTTGTCCCACCCCTGACTCTTTCATCAGGCTAATAGATGAGGGTCCTGATATATGATCCCATCCCCTCTATTATATCCTACAATAAAAAGTTGTCCAATTAGAAAAGCCACTATGAGAAACTTAAACAAAACATTTGTCAATCACTCATGCAAATAAACACAATCAAATGGGTTGCCTACATTATACAAAGAGTTATAGTGAACAGCTAAGCTTTGCTCTGAAATATCCATTAATCTTCCTCCCAAAAGTAAATAAGAATAATTATTGTTCCTGTAACCAAGTCAATACTGCATGGACGTCCATACTTGTCAATGTAGATGTAATGGAAATTTATTTGAGCCATGGGCCGCCACTGGTAAGAGGTCTGGGCAGGTTTGGTAATCGAATGATAGGTCTGGTTTTTGAATGATAGGACTGTTGGTTGAATGATAGATCTGGTAGCCGAATAATTGGTTTGGTGATTTAATGTTAGGTTTGGTGGTGAAATTATAGGTCTGCTGGTTGAATGATAGTTATAGTGGCCGAATAATAGATTTGGTGGTTCAATGATAGGTTTGGTGGTCGAATGATAGGCTTGGAGGTTGAATGATAGCTCTGGTGGCCGAATACTAGGTCTGCTGGTTGATTGATAGTTCTGGTGGCCAAATGATAGGTCTGGTGATTCAATTAGGTTGGTGGTCGCATTATAGTTCTGGAGGTTGAATGATCGTTCTGGTGGCCAAAGGATATGTCTGGTGGTCCAAGGAGAGGTTTGGTGGTCGAATGATAGGCTTGGAGGTTGCAGGATAGTTCTGTTGGCTGAATAAATTGGAGTAAGTGGTAAAAACAAATCCTGTGTAACCACTGCCACCATAAAATAAGCTTCTCAATGATTCGTAATGGTACTTACAGAAAGAGGACAACATCACATATTTAATGGGTATATATTTCAGCCCTTCATATTTTTCATGCTAAGGCTTAATCAAGTTTACTGGTCAGTGAGCAGAGTGGTCATTACTCAAGAGAAACCTGTGGTTCTAAAGATATTAATTTAAATGTGAATTTGGCAGTGATCGGTAATAGTCATTTTTTCATGCAAATTATTTTCATTGTAATAATTTTAAATGACAAATGAAATTAACCTTTGGAGATCTGGTAACAATCTGAAGCTTTTTTTTTTCTCTCAGATTTAGTCAGATGAATTAGATGAGATCATTCTTTGTAATGCAATTCTTGAACTCAGAATTTATTGGAAGTTACAGATGGAGTGAAGTAAGGTCACCAAGAAGATTACATTGTAGTTTAATGGTGTCAAAATTCACCATTCCCAAGGAAAGTTAAGAGATATGGAGCCAAGCTTGAGGATTACTCCTTCTGGTAAACAAATTGGACCCACACATTTCCCAACAAGCAGTCTTCTTCAACCTGTAACTCTCCAGTTGTTGCAATATAGCAACTCAAAGAATGCCCTGACACTTGCTGCTTTTCTAGGAGCTATATTTTTTGCAACAGCTGGCGATCAACAGGTTGGAGACCACTGCCATAAAGATTTTCTCCTGCTGCTTTGTGAATAGGGAGCCCCAGCATAGACACTTTGCAGGGACAAGACAAGGGGTCGTGTCAAAGGCTGCCGCCTAGGGCACCACTGGAGATGGTTGAATAATAGGTCTGCTGTTTGAATAATAGGTCTGCTGTTTGCATAATAGGGCTGGTGGTTGAATGGTAGGTCTGGTGGTTGAATGGGGAAGAACGATGGGGATAGTCTAAGCTGCAGGTCCCCTGCTCCTTTGTGAAAGGGAGCCCTAGCTTAGACTATGCCCCTGTTTCTTCCCCATGGGTAGCATGTAACTGCAGATTACTTCCCCAACCAAGCACAACAGTAAATAGGGAAGAAGGAAGGACAAACAAGTCCAAGGTCCTCCTGTCCCAGCATAGGAGGTGTAGTGGTATGAACCAGAACTAGTGGCACATTTTGACTCTTGCAATATTTTTTACCATATTGGTCATATATAATATAGACTAAGATAATAGATCAGGCATCTTCATACTCAGTTATGGTCAAACTATTAAAACTATAGGCTCACAAGTAGCCATTCTGCCTCCACATGACTTCATAATTTTTGTTCAAAGCCAAAGTTAAAGGACCAACAATGATAACGGTAGCAGAAAATAAAAGAAACACTGAATATTTTGTATGTGTTTCTCCTTACCATAATGTATTCACACAGCTGATAATGCATGCAACCTAGCCGCAATAAAATCATGTAGATTATGTAGTCTGAAATAAAATCTAAATACAAGGCAGTCATGCAGATTATATGGTATCCAACTCAAATATAATATACCGTATTGAAACTAGTTATAATGCATACATACCACAGGGCCATGCAGTCTATACGGCATCCAATATTAAAACAAGGATTATATATGCTACCATCCAACCTAAGTACCATTGCATGCATATTATATGGTATACAGTTTTATTACAATGCAGTCATCCATACTATAGTATTGAACCTCAATAGAATGCATTAATATAGGTTAAAATACATGCGACCTACATACACTAGGGTCATGCAGTTTATATGGCATCCAATGTAAATGCAAGGCAGAGTTGCAAATTATATATTCTACCATCCAACATGAGTACAATACAATCATGCCGTTTATGTGATATCAAACTTTGATATAATGCATTCACATGAGTTATAATGCATGCAACCTGCATTTAAATTAAGCAGATTATCAAGTATATCCTACAACCCAACCTAAATACAAGGCAGCCCCAGTATATCCTACAACCCAACCTAAATACAAGGCAGCCCCAGTATATCCTACAACCCAACCGAAATACAAGGCAGCCCCAGTATATCCTACAACCCAACCTAAATACAAGGCCGCCCCAGTATATCCTACAACCCAACCTAAATACAAGGCAGCCCCAGTATATCCTACAACCCAACCGAAATACAAGGTAGCCCCAGTATATCCTACAACCCAACCTAAATACAAGGCAGCCCCAGTATATCCTACAACCCAACCTAAATACAAGGCAGCCCCAGTATATCCTACAACCCAACCTAAATACAAGGCAGCCCCAGTATATCCTACAACCCAACCTAAATACAAGGCAGCCCCAGTATATCCTACAACCCAACCTAAATACAAGGCAGCCCCAGTATATCCTACAACCCAACCTAAATACAAGGCAGCCATGCCGATTATATGGTATCAAACGTTAATATAATGCATTCAAACAGGTTATAATGGAGGAACTCAACCTCAGTTCAAGCACCCATGAAGTTTATATTATCTACAATGCAACCTCAGTTCAAGCAGTCATGCAGATTATATTATCTAGAAATCAAACTCAATTCATGCAGTCATGCAGATTATATTATCTACAATCCAACCTAAATTCATGCAGTCATGCAGATAATATTATCTACAACCCAGTTTCAATTAAAGCGGTCATACAGATTATATTATGTAGAATGCAACCTCAATTCATGCAGTCATGGAGATAATATTATCTAGAAATCAACCTCAATTCATGCAATCATGCAGATTATATTATCTATAATCCAACCTCAATTCCAGCAGTCGTGCAGATTATATTATTTACAATCCAATCTCAATTCAAGCAGTCATGCAGATTATATTTTACCACAATTCAAGCAGTCATGCAGATTATATTTTACCACAATTCCAGCAGTCATGCAGATTATATTATCTAGAATCCAACCTCAATCCAAGCAGTTGTGCAGATTATATTATCTAGAATACAACCTCAATCCAAGCAGTTGTGCAGATTATATTATTTACAATCCAACCTCAATTCCAGCAGCCATGCAGATTATATCTAATCGTCATGCAGATTATATTTTACCACAATTCAAGCAGTCATGGAGATGATATTATCTACAATCCAACCTCAGCCGGTTTAGTATAGTATTTTATTTTATTCCAATGGAGTCATTCAATTTCAATTGTATCACACCACTATACAATTCATTCATGTGGATTATAAAGCACGCAACCTACCAGCCAACCTACCTACCTACCTACCTGCCTACCATAAAGTCAAGCAGTTTACCATGCACCCAATGCAGATTAGTATTCAATCATATTTCTCTGCAGTTATCTAGGTTTTATACCATCAGCCATCCAAAAACAAAACACACACAAAAACAAAGCTGAACTAAAATATCCAACCTTGAAACACTAAAGACCATTCATTCTCAGTTCACTGCAGTCATAAATATTTTACAGGATCCAACCCAATGCATTCCTGCTATGTATATACTGTAGTATCAAACCTCATTACACTGTCTTAACAATGCTCAGTGTACGGTAGATATACAAATATGAAACTTCAATACAGTGCAGTCAGGTTATATACTGTGGCTTCCAACCCCTCTATACAATGCAGTTGATCATGTTCAGAAAATCCTAATCCAGATTTCATAAAGATTCTGTATTATTTCACATTTTAGTCCTAATACAGTTTATACACTAACCAACTCCAATGCAATGTTGTCATGTGGGTTCTACTAGCAATCAGCCCAAATACAATGCAGTCATGCATAATACGGTTTATATGGCACCATGCAGCTTTATTACAATGCAGTCATGCATCATACTGCTTATATGGTGCCATGCAGCTTTATTACAATGCAGTCATGCATCATACTGCTTATATGGTACCATGTAACTTTATTACAATGCAGTCATGCATCATACTGCTTATATGGTACCATGTAACTTTATTACAATGCAGTCATGCATCATACTGCTTATATGGTACCATGCAGCTTTATTACAATGCAGTCACGCATCATACTGTTTATATGGTACCATGCAGCTTTATTACAATGCAGTCATGCATCATACTGCTTATATGGAGCCATGCAGCTTTATTACAATGCAGTCATGCATCATACTGTTTATATGGAGCCATGCAGCTTTATTACAATGCAGTCATGCATCATACTGCTTATATGGCACCATGCAGCTTTATTACAATGCAGTCATGCATCATACTGCTTATATGGTACCATGCAGCTTTATTACAATGCAGTCATGCATCATACTGCTTATATGGTACCATGCAGCTTTATGACAACACAGTCATGCATCATAATGTCTATATTGTACCATGTAACTTTAATACAATACAGTCACACATCATACTATTTATATTGTACCATGTAACTTTATTACAATGCAGTCATGCATCATACTGTTAATATTGTACCATGCAGCTTTATTATAATGCAATCATACATCATATTATTTATATTGTATCATGCAGCTATATTACAATGCAGTCATGCATCATATTGTTTATATTGCATCATGCAACTTTACTGCAATGCAGTCATGCATCATATTGTTTATATTGCATCATGCAACTTTACTGCAATGCAGTCATGCATCATATTGTTTATATTGCATCATGCAACTTTACTACAATGCAGTCATGCATCATATTGTTTATATTGCATCATGCAACTTTACTACAATGCAGTCATGCATCATATTGTTTATATTGCATCATGCAACTTTACTACAATGCAGTCACACATCATACTGTTTATATTGTACCATGTAATGTTAATACATTGCAGTCACGCATCATACTGTTTATATTGTACCATGCAGCTTTATTACAATGCAGTCATGTAACACACTGTCTATATTGTACTGTGTAACTTTACTACAATGCAGTCACACATCATACTGTTTATATTGTACCATGCAACTTATTACAATGCAATCATGCATCATACTGTTTATATTGTACCATGCAACTTATTACAATGCAGTCATGCATCATATTGTTTATATTGTACCATGCAGCTTTATTACAATGCAGTCATGCATCATATGTCTATATTGTACCGTGCGACTTTAATACAATGCAGTAACTACTAGAAATCAGGCTAAATGCAATGCAGTCATGCAGTTTATTGTATATACTGTATTATGCCATCCTATCTGAATACAATGCAGTCAAGTAGTTTATTGTATATATTATATCATCCAAACGTAATACAATGCAGTCATGCAAGTTATAGACTATTGATTAGCCTAAATGCAACAATCCCGTCATGATACAATATAGTCCTGCAGTGCATTGAATATATTAGAACATGCAATTTTAGTACATTGCAGTCATGTAGTATTTATTCCGCAGCATGTCAATTGTATTTACGTAAATGCTGCTTATTTGTTGCGGGTTTTCCCCATTGAATTCAATGGGAGGTAAAAGCCACAACAAATAGAAGTTGCTGCGTTTATTGCGGTGGAATTGCAGCGATTCCGCTGCAGAAAACGAAACTCAGAAATAAAATAAAAAAATCTTATACTTACCCAGAAGTCTGTGTTTCTTCCTTTAGGCCGGCCTCCTGTAGGGGGCCTGGATGATGTCAGAGGGCCGCAGCGGACATTTCGGACGAAAAACTGCACCTTAGTTTGCTGCGGTTTTTCGCCCGGAATTCCCTACGGCCACCAGGGCGGACAGCGCCACGCGGTAGCAAATGATCCACGGCCCGGTATTGGTCCGCGGCCCAGTGGTTGGGCATCACTGCTCTAGATCCGATGCAGTATACATTAGACCTCTATAAAAGACTGGATAGGGCTCTGTATGCTAGACATAATAATGGAGTAGCAGGTATAGCTCTATGATAAACATGTATATTATGTATCTCTAGTACAGTACAGCTAGTAGAGTAGTCTGTAGTCAATCACATTGATATACATTATCTTAGTTCAATAAACTATCAGCCATTGTAGAAGTAACAATCAAATGACAAATTAAGCTCTGCTACATCAAAAGGATAAGCTCAGTACAATATATTCAAGGAAACAAGTGCTATAGGTAGTACAGTTTTTCACATGATGGCAGAGGAGCTTATGTAATATATTTATTAATCGTCCATGAAATAATCATTATAATCCAGGTCATAGTTGTGACTCAGCCTCATGATACAGAGGAAGCATACATTGTAAATAATGTGTCTGGTTTGGGAATAGTATTAAACTGCGATACTTGTATTGCACCTATGGGCATTCATTTATTTTAATGCCGTCCTCCAGAGCAGAGAAACAGAATTTTTTAGAAGGGGTTATTTTAATCAGATGATCCCTAGACATGCCAAGCATGCAAAAAAAATTGTGTATAGAATCTTATTACAACCATGGCACTCTGCTTTCTATATTGCATTTAAGTTCATTACAACGTACCTGAGCAGAAATTAGCATGATTGATGTTTCATAACATTGTACATAAACCCAGTTTTCTTGCAATACCACCCCTTTCCACATGGTGTGCTGTTGAGGTTATACATGTCCATGACCGAAACACAAAGAGCTTTTTTTTTCCAAGGTACATAAAACACAATATTATGGAATACCAACTAGTGGTAGAAATTTCTGTGAGCTTACACACATTTTTAGCTTGTCACTTATTAGAAGACTTTATTTTTAAATATTATAATGATGAATGAAGTAGGAGACTATTAAGGATCAAGTGGACTAGTGAAGTATGCTTAAAGTAAGAAAACAAATATACTATGAATGTAGCTCACCAAGTACTGTATGAAAGGTTAAGGATCTCTGCCTTAGACCAAAGAATCGGATATATACATTAAGTAGGTTACCCTACCCTTTCTCCATCTCGCAAGCCGCCATCTTGAATTCAAGTAAAAAATTCCAAACTTAGGCCTCCTGCATACTTGGATGTGAATTTTGGTTCATAAAATGAAGAACAATACGTTACCATTTAAGGGGATCAGATTCCTAACAATTAGAAGAATGAAGGTCCCGTAGCGTTCTCTGGAGTAACGCTCCCCTTTACTGTTTATCTTTTTACGCGCCGTCTTTTGACAGCGACGCGTAAAATTACAGCTCGTGGGAACAGAACATCGTAAAACCCATTGAAAGCAATGGGCAGATGTTTGTAGGCGTAATGGAGCCATTTTTTCAGGCGTAATTCGAAGTGTAAAACGCCCGAACTACGTCTGAAAACAGTGCGTGTGAACATACCCTTAGAGTCCATAGGCTGAGACCTACAGCACCATCCTTTGGCTTAGGCCTCCTTCACAGACACTTTTGTCAGCATTTTAAAAAAGTGACATGCATTGTAGGTATTTTTAAAGGTGTTTTTTTACATACAGTTTGGTGCCGTTTTTTTTAATTTATAGTAATTTTGTACATGCTTTTTTTCCAGGGACGTAAGACCAAGTCCTATAGTGAAATCTATGAAAAAAACACCATAAAAAGACATCATACCCAGAGCATGCTGTGTTTTAAAAAAAATGCCATTGATGCCAAAAATGCTACGAAAGTGACACTACCAAAACACTGTGTATGTAATGCTTTTTCATATTTTACTGTAGACTTTAAAGTAACATCTTGCCGCAGTGTTTCCAGGGAAAAAAAATCTAAAAAAAAACACCATAAAAACTCTGCCTAAAACACGTGTTAACAGTGTATGTGAATCCAGCAGTAAGTCCCTTGCACACATAGGCTGGGTTCACACGTGGCGGAATTTCACTTAAATTCCGCTGCGGACACTCCGCAGCGTTAATCCGCAGCGGAGCCGTTTGTCCATTGACTTACACTTTAATTTAGCAGTGTTCGTTTAGACGAGGCGTAAAATTCCGCTGTGGAGCATAGGCTGCGGAGCGGAATTTGGTGTCCGTAGCATGCTCTGTCTGTTGCGGAGCAGTGGCGGACTCATGGCGGAATTTCTCCATTGACTTCAATGGAGATTCTAATTTCCGCAATGAAGTCCGCAGCTGTCATGCACATGTTATGTGTGCTGCGGATCCGTCTTGCTTTTTTAACTTGACATTTCTTCATTCTGGCTGGACCTATGTATTTCTAGGTCTACAGCCAGACTGAGGAAGTCAATGGGGCTCCCGTAATGACGGGAGCGTTGCTAGGAGACGTCAGTAAATAGTCACTGTCCAGGGTGCTGAAAGAGTTAAGCGATCGGCAGTAACTGTTTCTGCACCCGGGACAGTGACTACCGATCCCAATATACAGCAACCTGTAAAAAAATATAAGTTCATACTTACCGAGAACTCCCTGCTTCTGTCTCCAGTCCGGCCTCCCAGGATGACGTTTCAGTCTAAGTGACGGCTACAGCCAATCACAGGCTAATAACAGGCTGCAGCGGTCACATGGACTGCCGCGTCATCCAGGGAGGTCGGGCTGGATGCCGAAGGAGGGACGCGTCACCAAGACAACGGGCGGTAAGTATGAATTTCTTTGACTTTCGCAAGGGAAAGTGCTGTCCCTTCTCTCTATCCTGCACTGATAGGGAGAAGGGAAGTACTTTTACCGCAGTCCGCAGCAGCTAGTCCGCATCAATTTACTGCACATTTTGTGCAGATCCGCAGCAGAATCTGCAACGCAGATTCTGTGCGGCATTGATGCGGACAGTTGCGGAGGAAATCCGCCACGTGTGGTCATGCCCATAGGGGATTTGTTGCAGAAGACTGTTGCATGCATTAGAAAATCTCATCCACATGCTACTAAACACTATTCAGATGGAAACCAGAGCATGCTGCGGATTTTGCAGCAAAATATGCATGTAACACAGATACACTGCGGGGAAAAATGCAGCGTTTCCATCCGGTGTGAATCCACCCTTATGAAGAGAGCTGCACACATACACAGTCACCTCTCCATTTTGTCTCCCCTGTATTAGGCAGCTGCTGGCCACCACCACCGAGGCTTGAAGAACAGGGGTCCGGGGACCAGTTGGAAGTGTATCACAGAGGTGGGACGCACCTATCTACTTGATTATTAGTATCTGTATTTGGAATACTCTTTTAAGGCCAGGATCACACACACTAGTTTTGATGCAGTTTTTGTAGCAGTATTTGGTGCATTTTTTTGTAGCCAAAGACAGAAGTGGATCCAAAAGGAAGTAAAAGTAAAAAAGAAAAGACTGATGTATCTCCTTTCTTCTGTGTCCACTTCTCTGTTTGGCTAAAAAACGGATCCAAAAACTGCATCAAAACTTTGTGTGTGATCCTGGCCTCACGCTATGAATAGTGATTCTCCAATTAAAAGGCAAAGAACTCCAATGCACATGTGCAGCCCCACTCATTTCAATGTCTCATCTAATGAATCACCACAAAGCTTATCTTCTGACATGTTTCGGTAAGGGTACACTTTATAGATGTAGCCGGTTATCCACATCTGCCTAGAAAGTATATTGTTTTCCATTATTTGACCTTTACATGGCTGATGTGGTAACCCTACACATGATATGTATGTATAACATGTCTTCTGAACTTGTAGAGTCACATGCAACCATGCAATGATTTAGTATTCTCCAAATGCTCCATATGGTCACAGCAAAAGCAAGATTTGAGTTAAATTTGTTTTCTGACCCCTTACAACCCCTTCCTACACGCTGACAATGTTAAGAAAAAAAAATACACTTTACAATATACTAAATTTAAAACTTTGGCGCCTTACCATCGCCAGCCATTACCCTCTCCTTGTAGTCATTGCAAAGCAATGACATATTTTCCAGTGTTGTGCCACATCTCATGACAATGCCAGTCAGTCCGTTGTCCCTGCAGTGACATCATAATGGAAGACACGTCACTGAGGAGACCATCAACAATACACCAAGTGGCGGGGAATACTGGTGACCAGTATGTTTAAAAGATAAATCTATTATAACAGGGCTTTTTTGTGATGATTGGACCCACAGGAATCATGTGAAGAATTTAATCTGTGTGGAAACATGGCATTTTAGTGTCACTCCAAATGTTATCCCTTATCCAACCCCATTGGGCATCGAAAGACGTTACTGCATTTTGGGCAATACAATTGCTGTGGCAACTATATGACGCTCGGAGAACATCTTGCATGGCTCCTAATAATTAGAATGGGACTGGTGCTCTCTAGGCATCATATAATTGCCACAGAAACTATGTCTTGCAGCGTGCAGTAACATCCCTCCATGCCCAATGTCGGATCGGACAAGAGATCGCAATTGAAGGGACACTTTAAGTGTTAACTTCCCTAGCAGCACCACCACAGGGGAGGTGAAGAATTACACAGTTCTCATTGAAATCATTAGGTTGTCTATGTAATGCTAAATTTAGAGATGATCTTTAAACAGTAGCTCCTCTCCACTGTAACTAATAGATGTAGCTCCTGAATGGAGAATCCTCCTTTAGGGCACGTTCAGACGTGGCGGAATTGCTGTGGAATTCCGCTGCGGACAGTCCGCAGTAGAAATCCGCAGCAGACAGTTTGTCCATTGGTTTCCACACCTTTTTAGTTATCTTCGTGCAGACGTTGCGGAAAACTCCCCTGCGGACCATAGGCTGCGGTGCGGAATTTTGTGTCTGCAGCATACACTGGCTGTTGCGGGACTTGATGCGTACTTGTTGCGGAATTTCTCCAATTACTTCAATGGAGTTTCAAAATTACGCAATGAAATCCACAGATGTTATGTGTGTTGCGTTGCGGATTGCTTTCGCGAACAGGATATTTCATCATTCTGGCTGGACCTATGTGTGCCGAGGTCTATACCCAGACTGGGATGGAATGTTTGAAAGAGACCAGGATGTACTCTTCACCTGAATCCACAACAACAAATCCTCAGCATTTTACTTCACATTTTAGCCAAATCTGCAATGGAATCAGCAACGCGGATTATGTGCGGCATTGATGCGGACACTGTCTGCAGAATTCCACCACGTCTGAACATGCCCTTATTAATTCAGTGTGGGATAGGCAGCAAACAATATAAAGCTTCTTTTTTTTTTTTTTTTACATTCCACTTTTGTAGCGGTCATATTGTTATAAATCCCTCAATGTAATTACAATAATATAGTTATAAATTATACCAAAGCAATGCAGATTTATACACCATTTGGTATCTTTGACAAGCTGGCTGACAACAGCGATAGGAACAGTAAGACAGTAGTGATAGTAGCCCAATATCTGTAACCTATGAAGGAATGAAAAAAATAAAAACACAAGTATTTAAAGAAAAAAAGTCAGATTTATCTGCCATTCAGAGGCGTAAGAAACTTGATGGACACAATGATGGTTGACATTCCCAAATGTCAACCAGCATCTGTATCTCACATTGGAAAAGCCTTATAGTTGCAGTAATGATGGACATTAGTATGAGGGTATGTGAACACACACTAATTACGTCCGTAATTGACGGACGTATTTCGGCCGCAAGTCCCGGACCGAACACAGTGCAGGGAGCCGGGCTCCTAGCATCATACTTATGTACGATGCTAGGAGTCCCTGCCTCGCTGCAGGACAACTGTCTCGTACTGTAATCATGTTTTCAGTACGGGACAGTAGTTCCACGGAGAGGCAGGGACTCCTAGCGTCGTACATAACTATGACGCTAGGAGCCCGGCTCCCTGCACTGTGTTCAGTCCGGGACTTGCGGCCAAAATACGTCCGTCAATTACGGACGTAATTAGTGTGTGTGCCCATACCCTTAGTGACCAAGCATATGTAACCCATGTATTGTGCAAGATAAAGCAGGAACCACTGATCGTGATAGTAGAATATTAAAGATGTCACACAAGTCAACTCAGGAGCCTCTATTTCCAGGTTATATTTCATTTTCGTGGGACATATCCATTTCATTTGGATTAAAATCTATTTTAGCCATTAAAACTATTTACTGAAATAAGCCCCTAGGATTAATCAAAAAAGAGAATCAGAATGAACAATTAATACACACATAGTACGTGACCGCCAGTCCTACTAGTAGTCCCACATGTGACAAAATCCATAGGATCCCTGGGACAGCTCTGAACATAATAGTCCCCAAAAGATAATGAACTGCTCTTCGAAATCGTAATTAATGCCTGTAACTCCATTTACTTCTATCATTACATCCTGAATGATTCCCTCAATATATTTCGCTGACCCCAGCCTCTGGTACTGGATATAATTTGCAGACGGAGGTATTACTCTCAATCCTTCATCTTGTAATTATCTTTTTTTTTTTCTCCTCCTCTAGAACGGTGCAGTAAATTACAACTATCCAGCGACGGCTCTGGTAAAGTTTTCATATTTACTGTTTATATCTGCTAAGAAATCCATAGAATTTTATGTCAGAAAAGAACTGAAGGGCCCATCTAGTGTGAACATAGTTTTATATTAATATGTCCTTTTACTACATTTGGGATACCTAAAAGAGATTGTCCAGTCTTAGGGCCCATGCATATGGCTGTATTCTGGCTCTGTCCAAACACTGAGGTATTGGCACATCCTGGCGACACAGAGTTCCTTGAAGCTCCATACTACGGAGCTGCAAGGACTCCTAATACAATCATATAGTGCCTTCATGGGTTGCCTCCGTGTGGTGCCATATTCTGGAATATAGACAGAATACAACAGAATTTGGACAGAATACAACAGAAAAAAATCATACATATAAAATTGGAGGCATATGGTGGAAAAGGAGAGCCCCATAGTCTTCTGTGGAGATTGTATAGAGCCTTGTCACAGTACTATGTGCATATGGCCTAATACTGTTTCTGCACATACACATTTTGAAAGTAGCAGTCCCCTAATTTTATGGTATTATTGAAATGGTGCAGAGGGAGCGCATCTGCAGGCTGTTTTATGTCCAGTCTGTATCAAAATTATGCAGTTAAATTTGCACAGTAACTACAGCAGTTTCCGTACAGCCTTATGTATAAGTATGGAAAAGAAAAAACAAAACCTGGTAAAAAAGGCACTCGGAATTTAATTATCAAAAGTTTATTAATATATATTTAAATATATATAGGTTTGCTTATATCCATGGATGTTATGTAATTTGTAAATTACCTTGGTTAGTATGTTGCCTCCATTTACTACATTGTATCTTATTCATCCACTTGTGTGGCCTGTATTGAAGTAACTTACTACTTGATACTATTTGTTATATGGCCATGCTAAATGAGAATTTTTCTTAAATCTGATTTCTTTGCCATTCATTACCCGGCCGGGTTTGTGATGTCTGTTTGTAGGTTTTTGTGCAAGATTGCATCATTTTAAATATATATATTAATAAACTTTTGATAATTAAATTGCGACTTTATTGAGCCGAGTGCCTTTTTTACCAGGTTTTGTTTTTTCTTTTCCTTACATTTCCATGTCTGGTTGGCACCGTATATAAATAATTACATATACTGAGCTCTTTAGTCCAGAGATCCTTGTTCTTTTTGTTTATATTATGTATAAGTATGGTTGCTGCTGCTTAAGGTAAGGATTCTTGTAATAACGTTGTATCATGGAATTACTATTTAAAAAAGTTTTCCCACGTTTGACATTTATCATCTATCCACAGGATAGGTGATAAGTGTCTGATCACTGGGGGCCCCACCACTGATCACTAGAACGGGTGTCCCAAGCCTTCTGTTCCTCCGCACTGCACGCCTTGCAATAAGTAGGAGCTTAAATGGAGCAGCGGACAAGAATGTGCCCTGCCGCTCCGCGCATGCTCGACCGCCGCTCCATTCAAAGTTCTCCTCACTGCGGTCAATCATGCAGAAAGGGGGAATGTGGGGCTTGGGACCCCCTTGCTAGTGATCAGTGGAAGTCCCAAGGGTAGGGCGATCAGATTTTTATAACCTATCCTGTGGATAGGTCTTAAATGTAAATTGTGGGAAAAACCCCCTAGTTACCAAATATGTTCTTATATACTGTACTTACAAGCCTAAGCATTGAGAGATTATATACATTTTAAAATTCTGTTTGCCTTAATGTGTTGTTTAGTACATAACTGAACGTTAATTCCCTCTCCAGGTTAAAAATTTGCCATGGCGACCTTTGTTGATCGCTGATTGTCGCGAGCAGCAAAGCCCTGAATCTCAGCCTTTGCATTACATTGGTAAAAAATGAATTTGCCTTTGTGCAAACGTGTGTTTTTCACATCCTGCTGTGGCACGCGTACCGGAGAATGAACAGAGCATAAAGAATTCTGCAGATCAAGGGGAAAAAAAATGAAAGGCATAGGTAGATTAGTGGGTATAAAAATATAGCTGCTTTATGTCTGGAGAGATGTACCCTCACTTGCTAAAAATGAAATGAATTTACAGAAATACTCTGAGCGATTCAGTGCAAGACAAAAAAGTAACAACAAGCTGTTATTTTCTACAAAATTGGCCTCTTGTTCCATGTACTGGGAGGGGGGCTGAGATTCTTGAATAATAAAGGCTTTCTAGCGTTTGTGTGATAAAAATGGTAAAATGTCCACAATAGAGCACATTTCGGATCTATTTGTAGGCTTTAAGTGAATAGCTACCTATGGGTCCTGCTAAAGAACATATTAGGGAATTACATAAACAGCAATTCCCTTAAATAATGTTACTATAAGAAATGTTTCCTTTATCTGTGCAGAGGAAGGGGCTACAACAGTCAAAGCTGCAGTAGGAATCTAGGAAACATTCGGCCCTTGCTCTCAAAACTGACTGTTAGAAATGAAAAATCCTTCACAGAATTTATATTTTAAGTTTATCATATAGTCTGGAATTTAGAGACACTCCCAAAATCATCAGCTTGGACAGGTCTGCAGTATTGGTCTGAGTTTACTTGGGCCCCTCGAGGAAATGTTGGGGCTCTGTTGTATAAGGGGCCCATTGTTGTGTCAGAACCTGAGCCCACTGGGGGATCCTCTGGTGGGCCAGTCCGGCCTTGCTTAAAATAACCTGAAGCCCTTCATGTCATTGTTGTATTCCTTCTATATAACATTATATAAGGGAATTGCAATTTATGCAGTTCCTGAATGTGTTCTATGGGAAGAACCTCACATTAATCACTGTGTCTATTATTACATATACTGTACCCCCTCTTCCAACCACTCTCCCTCTTGTTTATATTTCCTAGCCCTCTCAACTCTTTCTCCTAACATAAACATAGTTGAACTTAAATAATTAGAAAAAGTTGTTGCAGGAGGAGAGAAAACTTCCTCCACCTGCTGCATCACCCATTAATTAGTGTTGTAGATTTTGTGAGTCATTGGGTTCATATTTGCCTGTTGTCTTATGCTGATATACCTACATATAGCTACTCAGATAACACATAGACAAATCAAGTTAATAAAAGCTCAGATAGGAGCATAGAGAGTAAAATGCACTGTAAGTGGCACTCCAAGATGATTGACAATTTGCCAGACAAATCATAAGAAAGCAGGGCAAGGAGGGGGGAGTACTTTAATGTAAATGTCCACCTTTTAATACCAAGTCTTTTTTAAGTCCAACATTCCATGTTGATTAATTTTTTAACATATCTTTATAGGGGTCAGAGCTTCATTTTTTCTAAGCTGAGCATTACATCTCCATTATAGAGATAAATGGTAATAATCTGGCTGCCCACAGTTGCCATAGAATAGTCTAATATCTTGCTGCATACTATTTTATTATAACGTTCAATAAATAAAGAGTATACAAAAAGCTCCTTAGCTCCCCCTAATGGTAACAAAAATGCTATTTGACAGAGACATCCCCAGCTTGTATATTCTAGAACCAGTCCCAAACCTATATGCAGGTACACAAACACACCACCAAGACTTCACATGTCACCATAAATTATCTAATGATAAAATGTTCTATAGAATGTATACATCACACACTATATTGGTATAGTGAGATAGCTGCATCAAGTCATTGCACCACCTTGAGTGGACTAAGTGAACTATTGGCCATCAAATTGTTAGAAACTCAACAAACCTTGTAGCTACACAAGAATGTCTTAAGGGAAACATATATTTCCAAATAATTTGCAAATCACTTTGGACTGCACTTCTATGGGGCAGAACTCTGGAGCAAAAGTTGGGTAAATCATTGGATCTGCATAAAGTTTGGAAACGTCTCCATGAGCCCAATAGCATTTAAGTCCTAAGACGATGACAAAGCAGTGTAATTAAAAATTTATAAAGAAAATAAGAACTTTCTGCCCAAGAAATAGAGTCCCTCACTTAGTCTAGCAGCTCCACGTATGTCCTTGACCACACATTGTGAACACAATTTATAGAAGTATAAATCAAAGGCTAACTGGTTAGATGTTGGAAGTTTTGATTTCTGTTCCACAAATAACAGCAAAAGCTGAGCTGGAGGAAACATACAGGAGATGGATTGAGAATGTCAGGTCAAACATATTAAGATTAATGACAAGAGAGTGAAGGAAAAACTCTACCTACAACTGGTGAGAAGCGACATTGCTTCTAGGTGCCAACATTAATCTTTGGAATTTAGGAACCTTGTGTTATTTCATACACAATGAAAATAATGTGTGCAGGATAGCAAGAAAAGGAGATGGGAGTCAGTGGATGGCAGGAGTAGGAAATGAGAGACAGTGGATGGCAAGAGAAGGAGATGGGAGGCAGTGGATGGCAGGAGAATGAGATGGAAGGCAGTGGTTGGCAGGACAAAGAAATGAGAGACAGTGGATGGCTAGAGAAAAGGGATGGGAGTCAATGGATGTCAGGAGGAGATGAGAGGCAGTGGATGGCAGAAGAAGTAGATGGCAGTCAGTGGTTTGCTGGAGAAGGGGATGAGAGACACTGGATGGCAGTAGAAGGAGATGGGAGACCGTGGATGGCAGAAGAAGGAAATTAGAGACAGTGCATGGCAAGAGAAGGAGATGGGAGTCAGTGGATGGCAGGAGAAGGAGATGAGAGGCAGTGGATGGTAAGAGAAGAAAATGAGAGACAGTGGAAGGCAAGATAAGGAGATGGGAGGCAGTGAATGGCAGGAGAAGGAGATGAGAGGCAGTGGGTGGCAGGAAAATGAAATGAAAGATTGGGTAGCAAGAGAATGAGATGGGAGGCAGTGGATGGCAGGAGAAGGAGATAGAAGCAGTGGATGGCAGAAAAAGATTGGAGGCAGTGGATGCCAGAAGAAGGAAATGAGAGGCAGTGGGTGGCAAGAGAAGGAGATGGGAGGCAGTGGATGGCAAGAGAAGTAGATGAGAGGCAGTGGATGGCAGGAGAAGGAAATGAGTGACAGCGGATGGCAAGAGAAGGAGATGGAAGTCAGTGGATGGCAGGAGAAGGAGATGGGAGGCAGTGGGTGTCAGGAGAAGGAAATGAGAGACAGTGGATGGCAAGAGAAGGAGATGGGAGTCAGTAGATGGCAGGAGAAGGAAATGAGAGACAGTGGATGGCAGGAGAAGGAAATGAGAGAGTGGATGGCAAGTGAATGAGAAGGGAGGCAGTGGATGGCAGGAGTGGGAGATGAGAAGCCATGGATGGCAGAAAAAGGAGAGCGGCAGTGGATGGCAGAAGAAGGAGATGAGCGGCAGTGGATGGCAGGAGAAGGAGAGGAGAGGTATTGGATAGCAGGAGAAGGAGAGGAGAGGTAGTGGAAGGTGAAATGCAGAGGACAGGAGAACATGGCAACGATCAAGACTTTTATAACCTTTCCATTTCTAGAACACACTCACTGCTGATGGTAGTCATTGGGCGTGGGCCCACCTTCATTTTTTGCTATAAGGCACTATGGTTACTTGTCCGCCCCATATTGCTGAGATTTCTCAGGGGCATGTTACATTTTAATATTTTTTTGCAGTCTAACTTCTCTTAAAGTAAAGTATCAATATAATCTCTTTTATATCAATATGATTTATTTATCATGGGGACAATTACTACAGATGAAAGAGCTGATTTTATTGCTGCAGCAGAGTTCAGTTTGTCAGTTAGAACAACTCATTGTGATATCCTAATATGTTATCTATGGTTTTCCATAGGACTGGAGCTTAACACAAGAAAAAAGTTCAATTACTTATTCAGATCTACTTCATCTGCTCATTTACATAGACTTTTCATTGAAATGTAATACCTCTTGCTCATTGCTGCTTCCTATATGCCAATCAGGGACTGGGAAATAGTTTATTCTTATGCAAATATTGTTGTTACCTTTCCCGCTCAGCTATTCAGTGAAAACACTAATTTTTACATTCCAGGTGTAATTATAGGTGGTGCCGACATTGCAGTTGCACCTGAGCCTTGGAGCCTGAGGTGGCCTAAATGGTCCCTCTGTCATACAGTATATGAGAAGACCTGTGCTATAAATGATATGTGATAGTTGAGTTCCCTGATACAAATTTTGCTTCAGTGCCCAGTAAGTTATCCCTCTGGTTACATTAGCACCTTTCTGCAACTTTGATTAAATAACGGATATGTGGCTCACTTCTCTGACATGGGGGGTTTTTTGGGGCCATTTATTGGGTACATTTGCATCCTAAGCTTCAGCTTTGATATGCATTATACAGATGCATTGAGGGCAAATTTCCTTTACATAATTGTCTATATGGTACTGGAACACATATTTTATTTTGGTTCAATTTACTGTTAATGCTGTTATTAATTTCTGTAATTTTCTAGTTCATTATAATCTGATGTATTTGTTTTAGGTATCTGAGCATTTGTGTGTCAGAATTTAAAAGAAAAGTTTTATACGGCTGTTGGTTGCTCTTGAACAGTAGTTTAGCTCTGCCCAATTGTAAGATGTGATCTTATAGCTGGCCCCTGACTGTGTAGCTTTCATCTCAACTCCCATAATGCACTGCTTTATGTTAATAGGGAACCAGCAGAATTCTGAAATTAGTCTTAGACATGAGGGAGACAAAAACATTATTGAACTCAAAATCAGATATGTAGAAAAAATAATTTACAAAGTGACGACGCATTATATTTGGATTTCAACTATAGAATATTGTAAATAGTTGTTTAAAAGTGGAGTTTTCCTTTAAAGAGGCTCTGCCACCAGATTACAAGTGCCCTATCTCCTACATCATCTGATCAGCGCTGTAATGTAGATAACAACAGTGGTTTTTATTTTGAAAAACAATCATTTTTGAGCAAGTTATGAGAAGTTTTATATTTATGCTAATTTGTTTCTTAATAGACAACTGGGTGTGTTTTTATTTTTTACCAACTGGGCGTTGTACAGAGAAGTGTATGACGCTGACCAATCAGTGACCAATCAGCGTCATACACTTCTCATTGTTCCAGCCCAGCTTCTTTCACTGCACAATCAAACTGTAACAATGGGCTGGAACAATGAGAAGTGTATGACGCTGATTGGTCACTGATTGGTCAGCGTCATACACTCCTCTGTACAACGCCCAGTTGGTAAAAAGTAAAAACACGCCCAGTTGTCTATTAAGAAAGTAATTAGCATAAATCTAAAACTTTGCATAACTTGCTCAAAAATGATAGTTTTTCAAAATAAAAACCACTGTGGTTACCTACATTACAGCGCCAATCACATTATGTAGGAGATAGGGCACTTATAATCTGGTGACAGAGCCTCTTAAAGTGACACTTCTGATTTATACATTCTTTCTGAGAGGTTAATGGAGTTGATGGAACTGAAGCTTTTTGAGAAACTTTCACCCTTGTGAGAGGTGACTGTGGCTTTACACACATGAATTCCTGCATGAAAGGAAACTGCAGGGAGCCACTCTGAACATTGTATGGCTGATTACACAGGACAATAGCTGGTAATTAGCTACTGTAGCTAAGATGTTTATACAGCCTATGAGATAGGCGCATAATGTCAGCTTGGGTGGACTGTGGACACCTTTCATAAAGAATGATTATTGCAGCTGTAATGCAAAATTAACCATTAAGGTATAAAAAGAAGAAAGGACTCAATAGCCAGATCTATCTATCTATCTATCTATCTATCTATCTATCTATCTATCTATCTATCTATCTATCTATCTATCTATCTATCTATCTATCTATCTATCTATCTATCTATCTATCTATCTATCTATCATCTATCTATCTATCTATCTATCTATCTATCTGTCTGTCTGTCTGTCTGTCTGTCTGTCTGTCTGTCTGTCTGTCTGTCTGTCTATCTATCTATCTATCTATCTCATATATAATCTATCTATCTATCTATCTATCTATCTATCTATCTATCTATCTATCTATCTATCTATCTATCTATCTATCTATCTATCTGTCTGTCTGTCTGTCTGTCTGTCTGTCTGTCTGTCTGTCTGTCTGTCTGTCTGTCTATCTATCTATCTATCTATCTATCTATCTATCTATCTATCTATCTATCTATCTATCTATCTATCTATCTATCTATCTCATATATAATCTATCTATCTATCTATCTATCTATCTATCTATCTATCTATCTATCTATCTATCTATCTATCTATCTATCTATCTATCTGTCTGTCTGTCTGTCTGTCTGTCTGTCTGTCTGTCTGTCTGTCTGTCTGTCTGTCTATCTGTCTATCTATCTATCTATCTATCTATCTATCTATCTATCTATCTATCTATCTATCTATCTATCTATCTATCTATCTATCTATCATCTATCTCATATCTATCTATCTATCTATCTATCTATCTATCTATCTATCTATCTATCTATCTATCTATCTATCTATCTATCTATCTATCTATCTATCTGTCTGTCTGTCTGTCTGTCTGTCTGTCTGTCTATCTATCTATCTATCTATCTATCTCATATCTATCTATCTCATATCTATCTATCTATCTATCTATCTATCTATCTATCTATCTATCTATCTATCTATCTATCTATCTATCTATCTATCTATCTATCTATCTATCTATCTATCTATCTTATATCTATCTATCTATCTATCTATCTATCTATCTATCTATCTATCTATCTATCTATCTATCTATCTATCTATCTATCTCATATCTATCTATCTATCTATCTATCTATCTATCTATCTATCTATCTATCTATCTATCTATCTATCTATCTATCTATCTATCTATCTATCTATCTATCTATCTATCTCATATCTATCTATCTATCTCATATCTATCTATCTATCTCATATCTATCTATCTATCTATCTATCTATCTATCTATCTATCTATCTCATATCTATCTATCTCATATCTATCTATCTCATATCTATCTATCTATCTATCTATCTATCTATCTATCTATCTATCTATCTATCTATCTATCTATCTATCTATCTATCTATCTATCTATCTATCTATCTATCTATCCATCCATCCATCCATCCATCCATCCATCCATCCATCCATCCATCCATCCATCCATCCATCCATCTATCTATCTATCTATCTATCTATCTATCTATCTATCTATCTATCTATCTATCTATCTATCTATCTATCTATCTATCTATCTATCTATCTATCTATCTCTTATATCTATCTATCTATCTATCTATCTATCTATCTATCTATCTATCTATCTATCTATCTATCTATCTATCTATCTATCTATCTATCTATCTATCTATCTATCTATCTATCTATCTATCTATCTATCTATCTATCTATCTATCATATTTTCCTAATAATAATTCTCTTATATTAAGAATAATTCTCAGAGGGCCTTAAAAAAGTTTCTCTTGTGTTGGAAAAAAAAAAGATAGTAAATAATGAAGGGAGTCAGGAGCTTCCAGGCAGAGGCTTCCATACCCTACTGTGATATAAGCTGCCGGTCTCTGTGTGGAAGGTGCAGCTTCAGTACTGCTGCCAAATGACTCACACAGTTATAAATTGTATACATTATGAGGGTAACGTGCATTATAACGTGTGTTCCTTTCTTGCTGGGCAGCGTTTTAAAAGGATTAAGAAAACCCCCAGGCACACCGCTACTTGTACAATATCACATTTCTACTAAACTTTCCAAATGCGGATGTCATTTTAAACTCAATTTTCCTTTGTGCTGCTTGATCCTTGTCTATATTGGGCGGTCTGGCAAATGTGCAAGTTACTTGTTAATGTTTTCTATAGGGACATGAGCAAGTTAGGATCTAGTAAAGAAATGTAAATAATCCATAATAAAGTACTTATCTGAGAAGGAACACAATGTAACGGCTGATTGTGAATCATTACTGTGTTCTCTCAAGACGACAAGATACTGTTTGCCAAACTTAAACTGTTATGATGACATTTAGAAGACTTTGATTCTGATTGATCACTGAGGTAAAGACTAGATCACATGACCATGTATAATTATTTAGTAAAAGCCATAAGGGTCATATTTTTGTTTCATTGACAAAGGTGTACAATGAGGGGGTCAAAATAGGATCCCCCTCCTCCCCACATGTGGTGCACACAGAAAAGAGAGGCCCCAAAGTAAAGGCTAAAATTGGCCCCCATTGTGGCACATGGTTTTGCCACCCAAGACAGAAGGGTTTGATGTTTATTTTCCTCTTCACACCCTTTCCAGTCATAAGGGTCATATTTTTTGTTACACGTGATGTACACATTTGTTACACGTGATGTACATAGAACAGAAGGGCTCCATAGAAAGCATCAACATTAGCACCCATTACAGCACCTGGTTTTGCAACCCAAGACAAAAAAGTCTGAAGTTTTTGTCCACTTCATGCCCTTTCCATAAACCTTGGGCAAAGGGTTGTTGGGAATTGACCCAAGGGTTATGGAAAGGCATCCTGCACTAGTCTTGTCAACCAATAGCAAAACACATGGCAAAATTAAGGCTATGCCCCCTCTATCCAATGGCCCTATAGCAGACCCATGGTCTGCCTCTATGGTGCGTCTGCCCTAGGTCACCACATCCGAAAGCTTGTAAATGAGGGGAGTATTAGTGTACAAGGGTTCGGGGATTATTTACCCACTCCACTTTCCATTCCTTGTTGGTAGCTGTCTGGTAAAACACTGAGGTTGTTTCATGTCCCTTGTTTCTTAAATTGTGTCTATGAATAAGGGAAGTCGAGCTCAATCAACTCAAGGAATCTGTCATGCCAACCTTTCCTCATTTAAGACATAATAGGGATGGACAAGTGTCTCTGGTTGGTTTATGGGGTGATATAAACAAGCTCCATACAGGAAGACACATTTTGACTCCTTAACACCTCAACCCACTCCAAGATGCGGGTACAACAAAACAGCGGGTACAACAAATCACTTATTGCAAAACAACCAGTTTGTGAAAATCTATACATGGAGATGCCATAAAGTCTAAAATGAAAAACTAAAACATCATTCATAAACAAATGTGTCAGCAGATAAGTCTCCCTCCCTCATGTCACACACACACACACACACACACACACACACACACCCACACACCCACACACGCACACACCCAACCCCCCCCCCCCATTGGCCATTAGTTTATTCTTGTGGATAATTCCCGATGGTCAACATTTACTTCTGTACTATGGAGACATGGCTTAAAATGTTAATTTTAATTTGCATTACTGTTCTTCAAGTCCTAGAGATTGTCCGACTCTGAAGCATGCTGTTATAAATTGAGTGTAGTTTGCATTCTCAGATACTGGGATAGGAGAGAGCTATGGGGTCAAGCAATCCTCTTCAGATTAAACTAGTCCTAACCACAATTTCAATTCAGTTTGTGTAGCTGTGTATTTGTGAGACTATTAAGATGTGCACTTGGAGGACTGTAGAGCTGTGTACTTGTGAGACTTATGAGCTGTGATTTTGTAGGACTGTGGAGCTTAGTACGTTTGTGCATTTATATATTTGTAGCATCATGGAGCTGTGCACTTGTGGGAATGATGGGCTGTGCACTTATAGGACTGTGGATCTGTGTATTTGTGGGACTAATTAGTTGTGTACTTGGAGGACTGTGGAGCTGTGTACTTGCAGGACTGATGAGCTGTGCATTTGTAGGTCTGTGACACTGTATATTTGTTGTATCATGGAGATGTGGGAATATTGAGATGTGCACTTGTGGGAATTATGACCTGTGTATTTATAGGACTGTAGAGGGGTGCAATTGCATGACTAATGAGCTGTGCACTTGTGAGACGGTGGAGCTGGGCACTTATGGGACAGTGGAGAAGCACATTTGTATGACTAATGAGCTGTGCAGTTGTGAGACAGGGGAGCTGTGCAGTTGTAGGACTGTGGAGCTGTGCACTTGTGAAACGGTGCAGCTGGGCACTTATATAACGGTGGAGCTGTGCACTTATAGGACTGTGGAGCTGTTCACTTGGAGAACTGATGAGCTCTGCACTTGGAGGACTTTGGAGCTGTGCACTTGGAGGACTAATGAGTTGTGCACTTATAGGGTTGTGGAGCTGTGCACTTGGAGGACTGCTAAGCTGTGCTTTATAGGACTGTGGAGCTGTGCACTTATAGGAATGTGGAGCTGTGCACTTGGAGGACTGATGAGCTGTGCACTTACAGGACTGTGGAACTGTGCACTTGGAGGACTGCTAAACTGTGCACTTATACAACTGTGGAGCTGTTGCATTATAGGACTGTGGAGCTGTTGCATTATAGGACTGTGGAGCTGTTGACCTATAGGACTGTGGAGCTGTGCACTTATAGGACTGTGGAGCTGTGCACTTATAGGACTGTGGAGCTGTGCACTTATAGGACTGTGGAGCTGTTGCCTTATAGGACTGTGGAGCTGTGCACTTGGAGGACTGATGAGCTGTGCACTTGAAGGACTGTGGATCTGTGCACTTGGAGGACTACTGAGCTGTGCGCTTATAGGACTGTGGATCTGTGCACTAGGAGGACTGCGGAGCTTTGCACTTATAGGACTGTGGAGCTGTGCATTTGTGGAACTGTGGACCTTTGCACTTGTGGGCCTGTGAAACAGTCCATCTATCTATTGTTTTTGATGTACACAGTAAAATTTCCTTACCATTTATTCCTCCCAGTCCAATGTAACAGCAATTCCAATCATGCTTCAGGCCCTCTGATAAATATTGATTATAAAGCCACTGCCTTGCATAATATTCTTAAAAACAGAGTTTCAAAAGTAAATTATATATATATATACATACATAGAATTTCTGAAGACATTTTCTGGTCTGTGCAAATTTCATCTGCTTGCTCAGTTGAACATTCACGTGCAATAAACCTTACCTATTAATAGCAGATATTTTCCATGTGTCTTGGAACATTTTGGGTTTGTGCTCTGTAACACCTAATAATTACCTCT